>NC_135789.1:5077500-5215000 GCF_051106095.1 Pogona vitticeps
GGCCCCCTCACTGTGGCTTCCACCACCTTGATCACGACAGGAGCAGCTACCAAAGCAGATGGCAGGAGCAGATGCTACCCCTTTGCTTTCTCCACTATTCACATGCAAACTCCCAGAAGGCTTGTGGGTGAGCAAGCAAGCGGCATCGGTGAGGGAGAGCAAGTCCACGCATGTCTTCATTATAGTCCTCTTCCTGGAGGACTGGGGTTTGTGAAGTCCACAACCACGCCACACCAAAGCCACAAAATGTGGGACACCAGGGGGAGAACTATGTACATTGTTTTCACTTGGCTCTCAAGTAGTCATGCACAGCTAAATGAAGATTCTGTTTTGACTTTTAGACTGATTTTATAAGTGTCTTCCCCTGCCATCCACATGTCGTAAGACTCATCCCACTTAGTTCGGTGCAGTTTTTCCTGACTTCCCATGCCCTTTTACCCCCTCCTTGCAACATGGTTTATTTTTAGTCTCCCTTTGTTCCATGAGCAGAGTTTAGCGCTATGGCACTTTCCATGGATGTTCATTTTCATGGTCAGAGCCTCCCAGCTATTAGGATATTAATTAGCACACAAATGCATATATATATACAGACAGTGACAGCTCCAGAAGAGAAGTTCCAATTGATTATTTAAACCTTCTTTTAAAGATTCCTTAGATTTCCTAAAGAGAAATCAGTTTTCAGAGAAGTGCTTTCTTAAAGGGATGTTTGGATGTGAATGCCAATAAAGCCCCAGGCTCTTTCCCGATCAAGAGGCAGAAACGTGTGTGTGTGTGTGTGTGTGTGTGTGTGTGTGTGTGGACTTTCCGAACCACACAGAAAAGCAATGAATTCAGAAAGGGGCGTCCTCCTTGAAATACTTTCTAGTCCAATCCCAGTTTTTGCTCTGGTTAGTAATCTGTTGGAGGAAAGATCTTCCCCATCACCCTGGGATAGCAGGTGACCTCAATGCTGCAGGGCTGGGAAATCTGCCCCTGGTTTTGGCCTCAGCTCTGAAAAAGCCCTCCAAAGTTGGGAGTTCGAATCCTGACAGCGCCTCCTTGACAGGGGCTGGACCCGATGATCCGGAGGGTCCCTTCCAGCTCTGTGGTTCTAAAATGAAGAGGAGGTTCTGAATTGGTTTGGGATTCAGAAGCCCAGACAGCTCCCACCGAGTTCGCACCGAAGCCAACGGCACGTTGATTGCCACTTAAGAAAAATCAGAGCCACCGGCCTCAACGGCTGCTAACTGGAGCTTTTAAAACTAGGGTTGCCCAAGACTCAACCTTGAACCTCTGGCATGGAAAGCCGAGACTCTGCCAGGAAGCTCTGGACCTTTCCCAGTGCTTTGGACCCTGTCCTGTGCCTGGATACATCCATCAGCCTTTCTCTTAAAGCGATCAAACTGTCTGCCATGAATTTTCACAAAAGCTCATTCCCTTCCCATCAACGTCCTTCTTAATTTTTTTGGCTCTTTCGAAGAATTAAATTTATGGCTCCGATTCTGAGGGACGTTAGATGGGGTTTCACGATTGGCATGTGCGTCTTCCCCCTCCCTTCTCTCAAAAGCCACTAGAAGGGACACGTGTCACACCGAGAGAAGAAGCCAAAAGCGCCTTCCTTGGCTCTCCACGCAAAGAGCCATTCCAAGAAAGTGGGGAAAATAACAGAGAAATTTAAGAAATTAGCTGCTCCCTTTAGGAAAGAGAGCAGCGGCCGTCAAAATGAGGTCACCTCCTCTTCGAAACAGATGAAGATGAATTAGTGAGAGAGGTCTTTCCCCTTTGAAATGATGGCATCATTAATTTTTTTTCCTCCTCCACTCCAAGAGTATATTTTCCAGCTTTGATCACAACGTATTGCTCTAAACAGAAGATCTAAGAGCAAAACACAACTTAACCTCCCCAGAAACATCCTCCTCCGCTACAGATGCCCTCCTTACAGTTCTTTTTCGATCCAGGCTATGATGGCTGAGTGCAAAAGAAATAGAAAAGTTTGTTTGGACATCCGAATCCCCTGGCTTCTTCATTGCAAGCCACAAAGGCTGCAAAGCAAGACTCAGCTCCATGCAACAGTTTTTCGACTACAAACCAGATAAGATGCTTTCCTCCCAAGGACGGTCAGTTATGACCCTCCCTTCTAGATATCCTTCTCTTCCATCATCCTCTTGCATGGTGGTATAATCACTCCACCTCCGTGGTTCTGTTGATTTATTATTATTCTGTGCATTTACACAGATGACACCTGTTAATAAAATCTCCACGCTCGTTTACAATCAGCTCGAAACAACAGTCGAGCTGTGTTGTTTTAAGGAGAGCGAAGACGGCTCTCGTTCGTTTCGCTCACCGGATGAGAATCACGGGGAGCAGAGGGGGAAGACTGACGGGAGCTTCAAAAAGGGCACCAAACTCACAGTGGTAAAAACTGGGCCATCCCTCGAGGGAAAGGGAAGAGAAGCCGATCAGGAGAACCTCCTCTGGAGTCTCAGGAATGAAAACAGCACGCAACCCACATCCGCATCACAAGGAGAAACGGGAAAGAGAAAGGTGGAGATGCAGCCACAGATCCGGTCATCTAGAGGCAATGACGGCCGGCTATCCTTGGTTTTGCTTGACTGGAAACCAGGGTTCAGCCAGAGACCTTTACCCTTTTCGTTCACTACGAACCATAGCATAAATTCTACTGCTAGAGATCCGAGAACTTGACATCTAGGAATTGCCATCATTGCCTTCCTGCAAAATAAATAACCTCCTTGTCTGCAAATTAGAGATGAGCTTCATGTCCAGGGCTGCAAACAAGGGACCAGATATCCCCCAGGCTGCAAATCAGGGCTAAGCTCCATGCAGCTCCTTCCCAAGCTGCAAATCAGGGCTCGGTTCTCTCCTAGGCTGCAAACCAGGACTACGCTCCCTGCAACCCCTTCCAAGGCCACAAGGTAGGGCCCAGCTCTCCCTAAGATGCAAACCAGGAGGACACTTCTTACAACCTCTTCTTGGCTGCAAAGTAGGGTTCAGCTCTCTCCCAGGCTGCAAACCCAGATTAAGCTCCATGCAACCGTTTTTTCCAACCCTGGACCACGTGAGAGACTTCTCCCTGATTGGTAGAGGTCAGGGAGGGAGAATAGCAGCAAGGTTAACCCAGAGATTCCCCACAAAACCTTGATCCTATTTTTAAGTTCAAGCTTGGGAGGTCCTCACACTGCGCTCCCTAAAGCTTCCAGGCTCAGTCAGTTAGAGCAGCATGGAAAGAAGAAACTCCCATTCCACCTCCCTGTCTGTCATCTGGAGAAATCCACCTCTTCCCATCACGCATAAGAGCATGACTCTGTTATGGCCCGCAAGCGGGACCAGTGTTTTATACTACCTCCAGGTTCCCACTGCCAGGTCTTTGACCAACAACTCAGAAATACACACTTCTAATACAGTATTTTTTTTCTTCCACCTTTAATCAGCAAGAAACAGAGAGTCTGTTCTTGTGGCACATCTAAGATCTGATAACCTCTCTTCAGTCACTTGAGCTTTCAGGCATGGGTTTTCTTTGATTTTATGGACCGCAAACCCCAAAATCTCCCACTTTGGGAGTTCCACCTGATGTAAAGGTAAAGGTTCCCCTTGACATTTTCAGTCCAGTCGTGTCCGACTCTAGGGGGCGGCACTCATCCCGTTTTTCAAGCCATAGAGCCAGCGCTTGTCTGAAGACAGTTTCCATTGTCACGTGGCCAGCATGACTAGGGAACGCTGTTTTACTTTCCCACCGAGGTGGTACCTATTTATCTACTCGCCTTTGCATGCTTTCGAACATCTAGGTTGGCAGGAGCTGGGACAAGCGACGGGAGCTCACTCTGTCACGTGGATTCGATCTTACGACTGCTAGTTTTCTGACCCTGCAGCATAGAGGCTTCTGCGGTTTAGCCCACAGCGCCACCACGTCCCTCATTCCACCTGCCATACAGGCCCCTAAATGTGGTCTTCATACAGAGGATTGGCCTCTGCCAACCATCCAGAGAGAGGACCACCCTCGATAATACAGGACACATAGCTACCGGATCAGGTCCCCAGGTTGCCATTATTCCCATCCTGACAAGGAGAAGCAGGCAATCCTCTGATACAGTATTTGGCCATCTGAGTCAGAGCAGCAAACGGCGCTTCCATACCCTTGACCCCGCACCGAGGCTTTCAGGAGCTGAACCCAGCCAAATTAGGTTGGCACACAACACAGAAAATCCCACACATCTTTTCCCCCCATTCCTGGCAAGGCGGGGGGGAAATACAACAATTACAAAATAAATAGCAAACCATTTCCTGCCTGGAGTGGTTGCCCCACTCTGCCTCCTGGCATGGCCAGCTCCCAATACAATATCCTTTCAGTCTGGGACTTGGCCTTTTTATGGGTGGGTGGGGGACTACAAATCCCAGAATCCCCCAATGTCCAGGCTGGGGATGGGCAGGAATGAGGAGTAGCAGCTGATGATGCCGCCTTCAAGGGAAACCATTCTGTAATTTTTGTTCTCACCTGACAGGAGTCGTCCAAGGTGCTGAATCCATCCTACAGAATCCTGGGACTTAGAACTGCATGCCAAGGAGTTTACTGTATTCCCTTAAAGCAGGACCTAGAATTCTAAGCCCTCCCAAACTACACTTCCCAGAATTCCACAGGAGAGAGCTACGGAAGTTCAAGAGCTGTCAAACTATGTTGGGGAAAACACATTCTGTTTACTCTACTGTGGCTGAGAATTCTCTCACCCTCTCCCAGAATGCAAACAGTGAGCTGCTGTGGGGTATTAGCCTAAATTGTTTAGGGCCTTATGAGCCTGGCATCACATCTTGAACCCGGCTCCAGATTTCACAGTCTGATTCTAACTTCCATGGATCTGGCCTGGTTCGACTAACCAAAGAGGAGCAGATTGTTTGTGGGAGGAGGAGAGAAGGAGAGAGAAGAAGAGCATCCTAAATCAGTAACACAAACCTGGTTAGAGGGATTCCAAAGGAGACATTAAATCCTTGTGCCTCTAACAACTTTAATTTTTCTTGGAAAAAAAATATATATCTCCCATTCTTTCTACCAAATCCATGAAGAAATCTGCAAAGGCTTTATGAAAAAGGAAAACCAACCTCATCCTATGTATTTATTTTATTTTATTTTATAAATATTTAAATACTTCTCGTCAAAAGGTACTGCACACATTTGTAGCAGGACAGAAGGCAGCAGCTTTTAGCAGCACTACAGAAATGTAAAGCAAAAATCTATTTAATGCTTAATAACATGGGAGACCCTCCTTTTTTATTCTTTTCTCTTCTTTTTTGGTTTCTAATTAATGTCTTTTTGAACACATCGTGCACCGCAACCCAACTTTTCTAGTGATAATTTAAGCCGGCGCTGTTCAAACAGTACACTAGACCTCATATATGGTGTGCCTGTTAAATCTGCTCTTAATTAATTAATTAATTTAGTGAATAATCCATTTATTGCCTATCAGGATTCCCAAAGTGATGTACAAGAAAACAGATGGGAACCTTTTGTTAAAAAAAAACACTTAAATTTTTTTACACAAAACAGAGGAAATAGATCTGAAGCCATTTTTAAAACCAATTTTAAAACAGCTCTCGGTTAAACAGTGCTTTTTAAAAATCCCCACCTATTAAGATTCCATTAATGGACAAGCCGTCAAGCTTTTCTAAACCTCCTCTGAACATTTATTTTTTTTTAAAAAAAAAATCCATTCTGGTCTTCAAATCAGGTTTCTGGATGTGCCAGCCTATCTCTCCACCCACTCTACCGCACAGTCTCTCAAGAGAAAATGCCAGCTACCTAGCTGGTGAGCCTGGCATTTTGCAAACAGCTAAGGGGAACTTTAAGAGCAGTGGTGCTCTTTGTAAAAACCATCCCTGTATAAACTTTTTAAGCTATCAAAGCACCCCTAATAACATGGATCTCGAAATATAATTCAAATAATATTCTTGGCCATCCAGGCTCATTGGAATTGCCTCTTGACTGTGGCACCCCTCGAAGCTTCACCAAGACGATTGCTAGATCATAGCCCGAGAACAAAACATCCTAAAAGAAAAGGTGAAGATGTTGTTCGAAAGGTCTCATCCTAATACACGCCGCCGGTCCGGCCAATTGAGGTAATAATCACGAAACCCTCAGCATCTCGACCGTTCAAGCCCTCAAAACGACGCACAAAATTTTGAAAGAAGGAAAAAAAAACACCATTTCTAAGGCAACGGCCGTAACCACAACCAGAGAACAGGGAGAATGAAGGAGGTAAGGATGCAACGTGTATATGAAAAATAATAATACAGTAATAAATTGAACAGCTTCCAGGTCTAACTTTGTTCACACACAGGCAGGGAAGCAGCCCTCAATGATAGGGCAACGAACGGGGTTTTCAATGGAAGATTAAACTTCCTTCCTCAAAATTGCTACCAGCCTTCTCTGGCATTCATCCACTCTACGCTGGGGATTGGGTGCGAGCCTTGTCCGCATAAGAAAAAGGAGAGGAATGGGGTGCTCTTGCCTTATTTAGGGCCCTGCTGGCACGGAAAGAAACGTTTCTTCTATCAGAGCGAAAGTCCCTCTGGATTTTAACCCGAGGCTCCTTGGATGAAGCCAACGCGGGACCCACAAGCTAGGCCTTTCCAGATTGCTGGTGCCCTGTTGACCTCTGACTTAAGAGGTAGACTGCTCCTGGAGATGGGGTCCCCATGCTCCCTCCAAAGCAAATTGCTACGGAGAGACTATCTTCTGCCAGGAATTTGCTTGACCTCGTTATTGGTTCTCAAGGAGTGAGGGTCGGTCCCTTTTAGTCCAAGCCCTCCTGAAGACCTTAAGCACCTTCCTAGGTCAATCCACATTGTTCGCTTGACAAGGGATAGATGTAAGGAAATGATGTGGTAAAGGGTTCACAAGCACCACCACCCCACCACCGCCGCTTAGAAGCCCACCTTGCTCCCAGCCCCCTCCCTATCTGCAATCCAAGGATGATTATCCCAACCCACCTTATAGGGTTGTGCTTGGTGTAAGGTTTAGAGCAAGAGATGGAACAAGAAATATTTGCAAGGCATCCGTCCAAAATGACAAGGGAGGGGAGGGAGGGTCTTTCCGAGACATCTATGAACCCCTGCATTTCTAACCCAACTCAATCAGTTTCCCTGCACCCAAAAGAGGACAAAATCCACGCAAGATGCTGGTCCCGTCCTTGCATCTTCTGTTTATCACACTCTCCCCCCACCCACCCACCCAGCTTATACAGTCAACTGGAGGAGGTTGGTCCATGCGTGCACGCCTTACCTTCCACAGTTGCAGTGGCAAACACGGTCTTCTCCCCTCAGATGCGGTAAGATGTAATTGTGGAATCGGTCTAAGAGCGCATTCATGTCCATCAAGCATGCAATTGCCTGTAAAGAACCCAGAAGGCAGCCGATCAGAGCCCGGAGTCATCAAATCAACCATGTCCTTGCGTTTGATTGCGGCCAACCCTCCCCCTTCCTTCCTAACCCCCCCCCCCCAAAATTGGGGCAATGGAATCGCAGCTGGTCCTCTTTTTTTCAGGAAAAAAATTATTAATTATTATTATATAAGAGACACACATCAAAATGGGACAGAGCCGGAGCACAGGGGCGGGGAGGTAAAAAGACGAGACCCAGAAAAACAACATCAAGGGGGTTTGGGGGGGTGAGGGAGCAAGCAAGAGGAGACCAGATTAGAGGAAGGGGGGGTGGAAATGAAGAGTTTCTTACCATAACAATCGAAGCCCCCAAGATCAAAAATATCATGGTGTTCGCATTCATGGGCATCAAGTGGAGATTGATGGAGGCCACCTCACTTCCCCCGAGCCCACCCTCCACCCCCTTGCCCAAAATGAAGAAAGAAAGGAACGGACGCCAGGATTTTCGGCAGAGGTCAGATACGGTTACATACAAAGTCTTCCAACCCAGCTGCAGTCCTGAAGCTGGGGGGGAAGGCTCTGCCTCCCCCCAGTTTCCAATCATATACAAAGACACTGTCTCGGGTGGTCTCCCCCACTCTCTCCAGCCGGATTCTTCTGGATTTTTTTTTTTTTGTTGTTGTCACCCCTGGGTTGGGTGGCTTTTTTTTTGGTTCTCAAAATCTGTCTCTAGACTCTGCACACATCGCTACAGCTGTAATTTCCTCCCCCCACTTTTTTCTTTCCTAGGGCAAACGACGAGATATAGCGCTAAAGCCCAAAAGCAGAAAGGTCAACAGCACTACAGCGCTGCACCGCCTCGCCGGACAGGAATGCAGCCAGCCTCCCAAATTTTTTTCTCCCTGAACCACAGGCACCATCCCCCCCCCATCAACCAAAAATAAATAAATAAATAAAAATGCACCCAATGGGGAAATGAAACAGGGATGGAAGGAAAATGGGAGGAAGAAGAAGCAAAAAAATTATCAATCTCTCAAAATAAGACTCCAGTAGGATTTAGAAGTATCCTGGATTTTTCTTCCCTCTCTTGATGCAAAAAAAAAATCCAATCCATCCTTTCGGAACTGGGGGAAGCCAAAGAAGACAGGTAGCTAGAGCGAAAAGGAGATGATTCTTCTGCTTTCTTTCCTTTTCTCTCCCACCTCCTCCCCCCCCTTTTTTTAAGCAGGGGAAAAATGGAAGGAGAAGGCTAGCAAGCAAAGGCAGCGGGCAAAGCCTGCCTTCTTATTAGAGGCTTCTTTTGGGGGGGGGGGGGAACGGATCGTCCCTGGTTCTTCATTATGTGCTAGGAAGCAGGGCGGGGGGGGAGGAGAAGAAAACCCCAGTGCTAGATGGGGGAAAAAGAGAGGGGGGGTGTCCACCCTTTGCAGTTTGCTCAGCGCCTGCTGCTGTTGTGTGCGCCTTTTACAAGGCGAGGTGTGTGTGTGTGTGTTGCGGGGTGGGGGGGGAGAGAAAGCAACCCAAAACGTGACCTGGGGAAGGATTTGGGCTAGATCCTCTCTTTCTCTCTCTTTTTTGCATCGGTGGCACGGGAGCAGGATGATGGCCCTCTGCCCCCCCAAGGAAAATTGCCTTTTTTAAAAAAAAGCCAATCAAAGCAAATCAAGGCAGATTTTCGCCCCCTAAACACACACACAGACGTCCTTCTGAAGTGTCAGCCTGCCAAATTTCCAGATCCTCTTCCCCACCACCCTGGCTCATTAAAAAATATATAGGTTTTCCCTCCCTCCCCCTCCCCCTCCCTCCCTCCCTCTTTTCGCACCCTTCCCCCCCCCCCAGCCATCCAGTCCCGCCCAACCCAGAGACTACAAGCCGTGGGACGGTATAGGGGTGGGTCCTTCGCTTATATCTCTTATATTTTTCCCTTGGCATCCCTTTTTTTAAAAATTTTGATTTCCCTCTCCCCCCCCTTGCAAGGAGAGGAAGGAGTCGCCTTAGGAACCCCCCACCCTCTCCCTCCCCCGGCTGTTCAGGAAGGGGGTGATGGGGAGGAGAAAAAAAAGGGGGTGTCAGGATGGAGGAAAAGGCTCAGGATCTCCCTCCCTCTCTTTGAGGTCTGGGCACCCCCCCATCCCACCCCTCCTGGCATAGAGGGGGGGGGAGAGAGAGAAAACGCCTCTTACCTATTTCAGACAGCGGTAGCGGCGGCACAGCTCCATCTTAAGAGGCGCCTTCCTTGGTGGTGGTGATGATGATGATGATGATGGGGGGGAGAAAGAGGGAGCAGCAAGGCTGCGGGTTCTTTCTGGGTGCTGACAGCCTCCTTTTTTCTCTCTGATCCTCTCCAGGCAAAGAGGTGCGCGAGGGATGGGGGGGAGAGAGAGAAGCCAGGATTTAAAAAAAAATCCCCCCCCCTCTCTCTGTCTCTCTCTGTAATCAAAATGGTGCTTGATCTAATTTGGTGTGGATTTTTCCCCCCCTCTGAATCCAGTTTGGTGATAATCTTCTCTTTGGATCCTATTTGGTGGTGATTCTCTCTCTCTCTCTCTCTGGGGCTCAGCTTTCCTTGGCTCGGAGGAGCCCCCCCAAAAAAACTTCACCCCTTTCCCTGGAAGTCCCCAGGGAGGACTCACCCCCCCACCCCCGGATGGAGGCCACTTAAGAGACGGTCGTGAGTGACCAGCCCACTCTTGGGGAAGGAGATGTATCTTCTTTTTTTTAAAGGAAGGACACTTTTGCTTCTTCTCTGGGGTGGAATGAGGGGCCCCCATCTTTCTGATGGTAGGGAGGGTGTCTTATTGACCTTTTTCTCCATCCGCTTCTCAGGAGAGGCATCATCATTACAGAAGTTTGGAGTTAGAGGAGCATCAAGTTGCAAACAAAGCTTACACACGGACCTACACTAGCTTTTTAACCTGGCGCCTGATCCATTTCTCCCTCCATAGGGTCCCATCCTGATCAGAGAGAGAGAGAGAAGCTACTGCTTGCAAGGCGGCCCTCGGCCGATCTCTAGGGAGAGCCCAGACCCCCATCTTCTTAGGGTGACTGTCCTGTTCAGATGAATCAGGGTTGGGCCCCTTTAGATTTAAAAAAAACCAAGCAGCTTCGCACAAGTTTGGCAAAATTTTGGCATGTCTTCATCACCCTGGGATAAATGGGAGTCACCCACACCTCCACTGGATGAATCAGGGATGGCCCTTTTGTGAATTTTGGTGAGGGGGTTACTCTCAAGGAAGCAGGAAAAATTGAAAAATTGTGGACCGCAAGGAATTTTGTCTTATAGTCATTTATTTTATTGACCATGGCGTAAGCTGTGGGTGTTTCCTTCCTCCACTTCCTGGGGGAAACCCCTCCGCCATGATGTTTCAGTCTAAAGACACATCCCATTGTTGAGCAATTAGAAATAATTAAAAGGCGGGTGGTGTCTCCAATCTGTGAGGCAGGTGGCTCAGGCAGCAGATCCTGGGGGGACGGCAGCAGGGGGCTCCAGCAAGGTGCTAAGAAGCAGGCCCCATCCTATCCTGAATCCATGCTTCCCTTCATCCTCCTTTGGGTAATCATGAATTATAGTTCCAGCTCAAGATTATGTGGGGGCCCTTTAAATATATACACCACAAACAAAGAGATAAATGAATGATATGGTCTCTAGGTCACCAGGCAGAGGGACAAATCAGGGCGAAGCGGCTTTAAGGATCATCAGAACAGCAGAGCCGGAAGGGACCCTCTGGGTCATCCAGTCTGACCCCTGTCAAGGAGGCTCAGTGGGGGAATCAAACTCCTAACTTCTGGCTCTGTGACCGGAGACCTATGCCATTGAGCTATCCAGGGAGATGGGAATCCGTCTTCCCTTCCTTCCCGCCCTGTGCCAAAGTTAACTGGCTGGATGCAAAGGGTTCTGTGTCCTGAACTGGGGCTACATTGGATCACCCTAAGGGTCTTCGAATCCAAGCAGGTGACACACAGGTAAAGCATCCTTAATACATGGCTGTCCAACCTGTTAAGGGGTCTCTGGTGGTGGAGAATCTGCTACATTCTGAAGGTGTGACCACAGTGGAAAGGAGCTCGTAGTTTGGAAGGCTTCTGGAGCAGTCCAGTGCCATGTACTTCTTGGTGATCACACGACGCACATGGAGACGTGCTCTAACCCTGCCCCCATCCATGCCCAAGCTGGACGTTTTGGGGATCCAGAAGCAGGGCTCCTACTTTGGGGGGGCTGACCTGGAGACGGTTCCCCAGTGGATGGACGGGTGGCTTTAAAGGAGATCGCTCACATCAGTGGCAACGTCTCTGGTGTGATCCGACGCGCAACTTTCTCGTGATTTCCTCCCACCCTGTTCTTACCTGATCCATCATAAAACAGCTCTTACTGTTTGGGTTTTCTTCCTACCCTTCTGGAGGTACAGAAAGCAAGCTCGTTCCCTCCCACCACCCAATGACGCTCTAGCAGAATAGCGCTGTATACAATGCTTTTTTTTTTTACATCCAATGCCTCTCTTCTCCTTGGAATCCCTTTCACAAAACAGCTGTCCAGGCCACCGAAATCTCAGCGTGGGACTTGTGCAAAAGGACGTACAGTTTCCAGTTTCTGAAAGCAAGGTCTGATTCTTAGCCCCCAAAATGATGGACACCCAAGCACGTGCTTCTTCCCTTCCTTCCCCGCACATAATCCATTAAGTTGATGGAGGGTTGCCATGTTCTTCTAATGAATCTAGAAAGCTCATCACTTTCAACCCATCTCTGCCACGGTCAAATTCATCTTGAAAGCTGTTTGTTGGCATGGATGGGACGTCCAACCTTGAAACGTCCCCACGGTTAAGACAGTGCATAACCTCAGATGGCACCATTCATGGCAAAATTATAACTGTATTGTCTAGTTTTGACCTTTTACTCAACGTTATTTGCAAGAACGTGGGGCCTGCCCAGAAGTAACATGGGGGCAAGTTTCTCGTTGACGTTGAGCAAACATGGGACATTTCATCATCTTACTCAGTCAACTCAAGAGCTGGATCATGGAACGAATTCAGCACACCCTAACTTGGGGTTTGCCCTATGGTTCATCAATACCAGCTCTATCACTAATTTGAGGTCATGCCCGGAAATTTGTAACCAAAGACAATTTTGGAATACCACCTGGGAGTCTATCATTCAGAGAAGAGTTAAGAGGTAGATAACAGCAGGCAGACCTCAACCTGAGGTCATAGTGAGAAATAGTTAAAATTTGGCATGCACAGACCTTTTTATTCAAGTGGGTTTTTCATCATTGACTGGCAGCAAAGTTGTTCTCTGTTTCTGAGTGATACTGTTATGTGCGGGGAGTCTGAATTTCCTCGCTTTGTGGAGCTGAGTTGCAACCATAACATTTTGCTTCAAAACCAGTGATGGGCACAGTTATGGTTAAGGACCCCCCCCCCAATTTGATTTCACAACCCCATTACTGCCATATTTAAAGAACAAACAAACAATTAATGATTTCCCACATCAAAACCAGGCATTCTGGCGCTCCTGGAAGCCTGCAAGACTAATGAAGCACCCTATAAAGAGGTCACCGAGGTTTCCTGCAGTGTTTAAACACATACAACGCTCATTTTTCTAAATCAGACATGGGCTTCCAGCCAATTTGGGGGTGGGGGGTGTTGGTAGTCCAGTTGGCTTCCAGAGGATCTGGCCAACAGAAAATGGACTTCCAGGTTCACTGGCTGTGGCTCAGCTACGTTTTAACCCAAAGCCGTTTCCTTGCTGGGGAATGCCTTTGTTTGCATCGGTTTATTTTTCCTTCGGGCTGAAATAGGACAGCTTAGTGGGTTTGAAAGCTAAAAAGCTTTAGCTTTACACATGGTCTCTTCCAAATAATCAATGAACGTTTCAGATTGAGAAAGGCTGGATGCTTCTTGGGGGGGGGGCTTTAATTGAGATCCTTTGCTCTCCAGTTTCACCTATGAATCAGTTAGATCCACAACATCCGAACAGCAAGATACCGCCCTTTCTCCCATCTGGTACCACTAGGCTCCACCCCCTGCCTCAGGCTCCACCCTGATCCACAAGGCACCGCCCTTTTGCTTCCAGGCTCCGCCTATTTTCCTGGCTGCCCTATTTCAAAACCGCTGCAGGCAAAATCTAATGTAATTTTGGAAAAAGAGAGGGAGAATTAGATTCTGATTGTATGGGTTGTTGCTCTTTCCATTCTGCATTTTGGAAGAATACAGCATCATATTAAAATCATTAATGGTCTTTTTGAGCCAGATATCTTGTTGACCTTAGCAGGAGTCCAGAAAGATGGCAAATGTTTGCCTGGCATGGAGACATAACAATGCCTGAGGGAGGGGAAAAAAAATCTACCATCTCCATGATCCGGCTGTTGTTGACAGCAGGCTGGTAGAAAGCAAAACCAAACGATGGGACATCTTTAGAAAATGACTTCCTTTTTTAAAAGCACAAAAACAAAATGAAGAAACTTCAACTAATTTCAGTCTTACCATGACCCACTGTCCTCATGGCAACCAGCTATGAAGGCCCAAGAATGGAAACTTCAGACTTTTGAGGGAGTCATAGAGGAAGGATCAAGGGAAACTGAGGAAAGGGGCGTTATTTTCAGGAACAGGACATGAGCACAGACCCTATGGAGAGCCATGCTGGGAAACATTTCTGAAAACATGTTTGTCAGATTTTAGAACAGCTGCTGCTCTTTAAAACGACACCAACACATTAGTGACAAGTTGTTTGGTTTACTTTTAAGCCTCAGAAACAGGAAATATCAGGCAAAACTCAAGGGAGAAAAATAAAAATAAAAGAACAATAAAAAAATAAAAATCTTGTGGCACCTTAAAAGTCTAACTATTATATTATAACAGTGAACTTTTGTGGATCAAAGCCACTTCCCTCAGACATACAGAGTAAAATACAATACAGAGTTCACAAGGAAAACTTTCAAAACATGAATTAGCTTTCAGAGTCTGGGTTTTAAATGTTTTCCTTGTGAACTCTGCAGTTTATTTTATTCCGTATGTCTGAAGGAAGTGGACTTGATCCACAAAAGCTCATGTTCAAACATAATAGTCTTTACAGTGCCATAAGGTTTCTGTCTTTATTTTTAAAATGTCTGTTGAGAGTTCTATTGGACAAAGATGTTACAGGCACCTAAGTGTGACTCACCTGGGAGACTAGGCCTAAATCGGAAGGCTCTGAGACCCAGCTAGGCCTAACTCTAGCCAAGCTTCCTGTTCCTGCCCCAGTGCTAGCTGGGAGTTTTCTTTCTGAAGAGGAAGCTAAGTGGAGCTAGGCTGAGTTGGTCAGATTCTGCTTAGGTTCTGTCCATCAAGCAAAACTCCCAAAATGGCGACTCATGGGATCAGCAGTCCAAGAAATCCGAAAACCCCATGTGCAACACATAATTTACATTCATCAAAGCAACCCAGTGAGATGGATGTTAAACGCCAGCTACAGCAAGGATCACAACAATGCACCAAATGCATGAATCAATACAATTCATAATCAAAGCAGCAAGACAGGAACTGAGCCATTTAAATTTATTAGAGATTTTCCAATTTCCTTCCTAATATTATACAGATACTCACTCATACCTTTGTATATCCCAGCCGTTCAGTTTTGTTCCATTAAAACAAAGTCTCTCCCCTACCCCCAAAAAAACAAAATAAAAAAACAAAAACAGTCCCACAGATAAGATCTTTACACTGGAAAATATAAATGATACCCTCTCGGAAATAACTCTCTTTATAATTAAAACCCTACAAGACAAGAATTCAAGTAGGGCATCGGAAACAGAGCTGGGTGGGAAAGGGGATTAAGAAAAAAAAATCTTGATTATTCTTAATCTCTTAAATAAAGCAGCTTCGTCTCTAGAATGTCTTTTCTTTTAATGAGCAAAAGTTCATAGTTCTGAGTTTCGGAACAGAAAACATCCCCTTCCTTCCCCTTCCAAACCCCTTGAAAAATTTAAAAAATATATATATGATGGGAAAAATTAAACAGCAAGAATGAAGAAGGCTGTCAAGTTTGCTCTCCCGTAGAGTCTTCGGAATCGATACATGCTTCTTTTCTTCTGTCTGCAGGTAAGGCTTAGGAAAAAGAGCAGGGAATGCTTCTTCTTTTTTTTTCTTCAATAAAAGCAGACCGTATGCAGGAAAGTCCTCCCACTTTTCTCTTCAAATTCCTGCAATAGCTCATCTATTTCATTTTCCATATCTTCTGTATGTTGTATCTTGAGGCAAAACACAAGAGAGGAAAAAAAGCTGTTATTATTGCTTACTGATAATACGTTCCTGGGGCTTGGGGGCAACATGGAGGGCGCTTCCCCGGACGGTTTCCTACCTGCCCCAAACATCAACAGGGCACAGAGCCGTGAGCTGATCAGTAAAAATCACACTCAAGGCGGGGGGGGGGAGGGCTGGGACCCTTGAAAGTGATTTACGGCAGATGTGACAACATGGAGCGAGGAGGAAAGTGGACTGCAATCCTCAAAAGCTCACACCGAAATAAATCTGTTCGTCCCAGATATGCCCAAACGGCTTGGAGGAATGGTTATCTTCTGTTAATGGCACAGTTAGTGGCTTCTCTACACTGCCCCCAACAGGCCAGAAATGTTAATACTGTCCAACACCCTGCAGTACTGCTAGATAGACAGAGAGAGAGACAGACGGATGGATGGATGGATGGATGGATGGATGGATGGATGGATGGATGGATGGATAATAGGTGGACAGATGTACAGATGAATAGAAAAACAGTCAGACAGACTGGATATATGGAGGGACAAAGAGACAGAAGCAGAGAGATAAATGGAGAGATGGCTAGGCAAATAGATAAATCAGATTACATAAAGTTGATGGCTAGATGGACAGATGGATAAAGGGAGACAGACAGACAGATGAATACCCAAAGAGACAGACCGACAGAAGAGGTTCTTCTACTTACACACTGACATAGTTCACAGATAAGGAACGCCCCCAACGTTGCCTCTTCGTGGTTATCCTGGATGTCCACGTTTATTACATGTACAGGCTGACACGTCTCCTGTTCCCTAGAGTTCAAATCTGAAACAACACAAGGGAATGGCAACATGATGCGAGGGGAAGCAAACAAAACAGTTTTTTAAACTGCATTTTTTTAAAAAAAAGTGAATTGGGCCAGGAGGTATTAGCTGTTATTTTCATAACACTCAAAGGCAGGGTCAGCTCTAGATTCGGGTGCTCTCTAGATTTCGGCCACGAGCCATTTTGAAGAGTGCTGTTCTAAAGGGCTTCTCTACACTGCCCCCAAGAGGCCAGAAATGTTAATACTGCCCATCACCCCAAGTCATATATATGGATCCCGGGTGGTCAAATAGGTGGTTGTAATTCCTACACTGTAGGGTAGGATTAACTGGGATGCAAACTCCGTTAACTGGGGTCGAGTGTTACTACATCCATCTCCCCTGGAGATCAAAGCCAGGTCAAGGAACGTGGGCCCCGCTTAAAAATTCCATCATTCTTTCACCACAGGAGCAGCCAGTGTATCTGTTTCCTTATTATAAGCTAAGGTTTTCGGGACAGAAAATTCCACAGTTCAGTTCAGCTGCGTACACTGCAAAGAAAAGGTTTTCCCCACAGTGGTCCTCCATCAACAGCCAACTATCTCCGTCCGCCACGGAAAATCTCATCCTGCAAGCTGTTGGAGCAGAGACCCACGAAAGGATTCTACACCAGGTAAAAAAGTAACTTTGGGCATGTCTACTCTGGAGGTAGTGTGCTCTCCTTGGCTGGAAGAATTTAAGCAGCCTCTGGCTAGCCTGGGAGGATGATAAGTGCAAAATCTCTGTACTAAGGAAAGAGCTGGGCTAGTACTATGAGATGGCAACTCCCCCAGCTGCTAAAATTTGATAAGATACACCCTACACGCTGCCAGGGTGATCCTTGCAGCTGTTAAGCACCAGGGGCCAGAGCTGTTGAGTGTTTAAAAGCAAAGATCTGCTGGCAGTTGAACAGTACGTTTGAAACCACATCCTGCGGGGTTTTGATCCAAACCACATCTGGCGCACTTGGGGGAGGGAGTAAGGATCTCTCCTACAGAGCCTCTAACAGGCACACAAGCTCAGCCTTATCTTTATTGCACTTCTAGAACCTGTTGCATTGGGCTGCCTCCATAAACAAATGGTATAATAAATGTATGCCGTCAAGTCAATTCTGACGTACAGTGACCCTTATCAGGTAGAGAAGACTCTACCTGTGGTTTACCCTTCCCTTCCTCCAGGGGGCGCCCTTGGGACTGCGCAGCTTGGCCAAGGCTACCCAGGCTGGTTCGTTTGGAATGCACATCCCAAACTCTGGCTCGGCAGCCAGAGACCTAACTCACTGAGCTGTCCAGCCAGCACCACACAAACTCTTAACGAGGTATAAAATGAGGGCACTCTGGGAATTGTTTGACTACAATCCCCATCAGGTAAGCTAGTATAGCAGTGACGAGGGATCATGGGAGGTGAAGTCCAAAATCTGGATGGCCAGCCCCCTCCTACAGATATAATGGGTGACATATCCCATGAGTCTTACCTAAGAGGTTTCAAGAGAAGAGGGAAAGGAGGATTGCTGGTTTCTCAAGATCTGGCTCACCCCCAAAGCAGACAACAGCCCCACCTACCCCGCAGCTGCCCTTACCTTCTACAACTTGGTCGTAGACTCTTTCTTCACACGTCAAGATGAGGTCAAACACATCTTTGCAGTTCTGGAATCTTTCCGGCCGCGGCTTGATCCGCTTGTTTCTGTCCAGCATATGCAAAATCCCGTTCTGGGTATAGCTGAGGTGGACCAGAGTTAAGGAACGTAGAAGGCAAAGAGGTGCTATTGTTTCATTGGCCTTTTTTTTGAGGGGGGGGAGAGAACAGATTTCCCAGGGAGGGAAAACCCACAGGCTTAAACAAAACCAGAAATGAATACCTTACCCTGAGTAGACCTCACTCTACAAGATTTTCTTTCCCTTGCAAGCTCAAACTCCTCTTTAGAGACACAGAGAACCTTGTACAGTGGTGCCTCGCTAGACAGTTACCCCACAAGACAGCAATTTAAACAATTGATCGGCGGTTCACAAAGCGGCTTTCCTATGGCCGATCTTCGCTAGACAACGACAATTCTTCCCCGTTGGAACGCATTAAACAGGTTTCAATGCATTCCAATGGGGAAAGGCTTTTCGTTAGGCGATGATTTCGCTAAACAGCAATTTCAGTGGAATGGATTATCATTGTCTAGCGAGGCACCACTGTGCTCCTCATAAAGAACAGTGCCTTGTCTCATTCTGAAATCCATTCATGGTATAAGTGGTAGCTGAGTAAAGGAAGGGCCTATGAATTGACCGGCAAATTGGTGAATGAATACCACCATCGTTCTAAAACAAAGGTCTCTCAATGCAGGGATTCTCTTAAAAAGAGACAGGGAGCAGGAAAGAAAAGGGGAAAACCTTTTTTCAACAGTGTATCACTGACAGGATCTGTAGCTGCTAGAACTTAACAACTATTTGGCATTTAAAAAATAATAATAATCTACTGCCCAGCTGAATATCTTTTTAGCCGACAGAAAGTTTTCTAAAACGTTCACCTTCTCGAAACGGGTGATTCCAGATGTGTTACGTACGAAACCCAACTCTTAGTCAGAAAGAAATGGTCCCATTGAATCGACTGCTGAATGGGAAGCACATACTTATTTCAGTGAAAACAAAATAAAAATTAAAAGGTGAAAAAAAGAGAGACCAAAATGTGTCACCTTAAAGACTGGTGTATTTTTTTAATGTATCCACTTCATCATAACGTGCCACCGCAATTTTTGTCATTTTGATTTAGTTTTCACCTATAATGCTTGCACAGACTAATGTGGCTACTCCTTCTATAACTACACTTGCTTAACTCACAGAATCACACAACTCCACAGCTAAAATCCTGTTGCTCAGCCTAGCAACTTGCCCATTGAATCTATGAGGATTTAACGAGTCAAGTCCTTTGCACGTTCCATTGATTCAAACAGGTCTACTCTAATGGTGAGATAACGAGGCTCAAGTACATCACCATTAGAATCAATCCATTTGAATCAATGGGAGCTATGGAGGGGTTGATTCCTCAACTGCCCATTGATTCAATGGGCCTACTCGAGTTTAATTTACTACGCTAAACAACAGGATTTGGGTCCATGGGTTCATCCGATGATATATGCAGCCACACATCCTTGGGAGCACTGGGTTCAGTAGAACTTGAAAGGACCTGAAGGTCAACGGTGAAATTAACCAGTCCCCTTACAACACCATCCCATACTGAGAGAAGCAAGCCTGCAATCATTAATGCATCTGCTAGGGTGCAAGCCCCATGCAATACAGAAGGACTTGGGCACTTGGAGAGCCACACTGCCGAAAGGTTGGGGGGAAGAACCCAAGGAAGAAGCAAAATGTATTTCAAGTTGTCGTCACTGATTAGGGGCAGGTGGTAGGCCCTAACTCAATGTGAAGTACACTTTAAATTTCTACCTGCATAGTGTTTTATACTAGAAACTGAGGAGACCTGCCTTCCTGTTGCTCTGAAGCACCGTATATTGTTGCTGCTGATCAACTTAGAATGGCAGAACTGGAAGGGACCCAATAGATCATCAAGTCCAGCCCTTGTCAAGGAGGCCCAGTGGGGGGAATCGAACTCCCAACCTCTGGCTCCGCAGCCAAAGACATAAACCATCTAGCTATCCAGCGATGTGAATAGAAACCAGTTTAGGCTGGGTGTTCATGCATACGACACGTAAAGTTTGGTGTCTAGAGATACCAAAACCACCACCCCCTCTGCTCTCCATCCCATACAGATTGACTGGTCCCCATGGAATTGGTCTCTACAGCTAATAAGTAACACCCATTAATAAACATGCATGAATGGCAACTGTTTGGGTGGGATGTAGGTGTTTAAAAGGCCCATTTCGTTCCTAACCAAGGTTTGTAACTAGTTTCCAGCCGTGGCATTGGAGGAAATCCTGATTAGTGCTATCCTGGTTAGTGCTAACCATGATTAATCCCTTGAGCGCAGCTGCCTGATGCATCTGTAGCTGCACAATAATGGAACTCTCATAGAGGGAACTAAGGTTAATGCCCTGCACCCTTAAAATTGTCCATCCTTGAATTGCAAACGCATCCCATCTTGCAGTCTCCAGATGTTGGACCAAAACTGGCAAACTGTGTTGGATGAGAAGGACTGGAATTACAGTCCAACACATGAGGAGGTGTGGATTTGGGGAAGGTGGGGGTATGTTTTCATAGTAGCATCTGCACTGGCGCATATTATAGCCATGCCATTAGCAGGTGCTGCTGAAAATGGCAACCTGGCAGAAAAGCATGGGTATCCTGGCTTCAACATCTATCACAAAAGTCTTGGGGACTTCTGATTTTCCATATGTGGGTGATGTCGCCCGCAATCCCATTCAGTGGCCAAGGCTTCTAGGAACTGAACAACCAGAGGGCCAATGCTCTGCCTCTCAAACTAAGTAAATATTTGCCATGCAATGGAATGTCACGTTTTGGATTTTCTACATGGCCCAGCAGCAGGAGAACGCAGAGAGACTCACAGCATGTTGGCACCAATCCTATACAGTGCACATCTGTAGAGGTTTGCACACACAAATGACTCACCCCTAGAAGACTTCATGTGAGTGGCAACATCTCTTCCTGGTGGTGACCCATTTTATGGTTTGGTCTCTTGTCAAAGAGAGGTCTACAAACCATCTGCAGTCCTTGAGCAGGGTGAGCTTGTCCAAAATGCACATGTCTATCTTGTGTTATTTGGGGTGTTGCCCCTGTCTAACATCAGGTGGACAGAGCCATAAGCAATAAAATTGGGATTCTCGCACCAAATTTCAATTCTAGCATCCCTTTTCAACCTACTCTCTTCCCTGCCTTTTACAAGTTCTTGCAATGACCAAGGATGACAGCTGACATGGACCTCAGCAGAAGGGATTCATCTTGAACTCTTCTTAAAATATCTCAAGATACCCATGTGTCCCTTTTGCTGACCCAGCAAATGGTCTTTTTCCCCAGTACACTCATTCTGAAAACAGTGGGATTGGATAATTTTTTTTATAAGACTGAAGATGAGCTTGGAACCCCTACAAGCAACATCTGCAGAAGTCTTATGAGGCCTGGTGACGATGGCCATGAGGTCTAGTAATCCAAAAGCAGGAACGGCGCTGATTTTTCCCACAAGGGCTAGCAAAATGTGGATCACGGTCTGCTAAGGCTGACACACATCCTATCGATAAATTTAGTAGGCTGCCAAAAGTTGTCCATGACACCTTCTAAAGCTTAGGAAGGTTTTCGTTCTGTTGCATTACGTAGAAGAGGTACTATACTTTCCTTTAGAATGAAACACACCTCTTCTGATTCTAGCTCTTTACGGTATAAACAGTGACTCATATTTCTTTTCCCTCCACACAGCAGGGATATGAAATACCCAGAGCATCCTTGGCTCAGAAGGCTGCCCTCAAATGCGCAGTGGCTCCTTGCACCTGAGAAAGATGCTGAGTTTTAGCTGTGCCTTAAGGCAAACTAACCCCCTCCCCCTGAAGCATCCATGTTCTGGGTGAACAGGAGATCCAGATGACGCTGAAGCTAAGCAGGTCCAGCGCTCATGACCAGATGCGGTCCCGCCCCTGAGCTCCTCGGAGGAAAAGAAGGGCAGAAGTACGATTTTATTCTGCGTTGAACTTTGGAGGGAGACATCCAGAAAACCTGTAATTTGGGGGTGGGGGTGAACTGGGATCTCTTTTAACTTTCACTCTGGTTTTAAATAAATGAATAAATAAGAAAAATCACCTCTGAGGACTTGCCATCCTTCTTCTGAATTTAAGGACCCCCTTTTCTCTTTTAAAAAATGCTTCCCCGGGGTCCATCTCTGCTGCTGTTTTTCTTGCGAGCCGTCCAGCGGTCCCGGAACCCGATCTTCTGTGCTGATAAACTAACTCAAAAGGATAGGTCATCTTAAGCTGGAGCACATTCAAGCACAAGTGTGAATCTCTTCCTCTCCTCTTTAAGATCCCGGAGGCTTTCAAAAGTGGGAGGATTTATTTTGGTGAGGCCTACACTGAGATTTGTAACACAGGTTCTTACAACCCCCCTTTTCCAACTCCATTTTTTCAGGATGCTAAGAAACCAGGGAACACTGTTTTGGTAAGGGTCCTTTATTTGAAAGCCCATCTTCCCCCAATAAAGGACAGATGCTTAAAAATAACTCTTCCATACTTCACAAGCTCGACAGCTATACTAGGACCGCCGCTGTGTTCAAAAGCAGTACAACACGAACGTTTAGAGGTAAATGAAAATCGTCTCTGTCTGAGCTTATTTTCCTTGTCTTTTGGATCAAGGAGAGACTGATGCAGAAACAAAAGAGAGAAGCGACAGTCTAACCTGGTTGGGTTTTTTTTTAAAGAGCTTCAGAAGGAGGCCTTCTTGTTAGAGGAAGCTCCTCGTTTTGACTAAGAGAAAACAACCCAACCTAAAAAGAGGGATTTGGTAAGAATGGGAGTGCCCTATTTTGGTGGGAAAGAAAGGAGGCCAGATTAGCGCTCACGACTCAAGATATATCTGTTTAACCTGAAATAGGGAGCCTTAAAAAAAGAAAGAAAAAAGACCTTATCTTCCTCTCATTAAAAAAAAAAAATCAACATTGAAAAGATGATGGGGTGCCAGTGGTGTGATGCATGATCAGGTCCTATGACAAGAAGCCCAGAGAAGAGGCAATTTAATGGGACGGCCTTCTTCAAATACCTGGAAGGCTGTCAACGTAGAGGGTGGTGCCATCCTGTCCTCTCCTGCTTCGGAAGGTTAGAATTCTAGTTAGGAGGAGTCTATAAACACCTGGAATACTGTCTACCATCTCAGTGGTAGACAGGATTCAACCACAGAACAGGCCCTCCGCAGAAGGTGCCCAAGGGGAAACAAGAAGCACAGCCTCCAGCGGAAGAGGGTGGGCTCAGCTGAGCAACATTTTGCCCAACGGGAACGA
This sequence comes from Pogona vitticeps, assembly GCF_051106095.1. NCBI lineage: Eukaryota > Metazoa > Chordata > Lepidosauria > Squamata > Agamidae > Pogona > Pogona vitticeps. The sequence goes on from NC_135789.1 coordinate 5,100,865, forward strand.
AGCCAAAGGACATGCATTCTTTTAGCAGTCCTTGGTCTTCACATCCCTTTTGCACCCATGTTGAAAGTTGCAAGAGGGGCTATTAGCAGACGAGAGCTCTTGCCTTCAAATCTGAGCCTTTGACTCGCCTAAAGACCCCCATAAAATTCAATGGGATGAGTCACAACTGGATTCCCCTGGACCGAATATCCTTTCGTTGAGACCGGCAAGGATGGTGGTACCTAAGTCACTCACAGGCCAGGAGTCTCCAAGAGGCAGATCAGAACAGGATAGGGAGCTGGGCGCAACAGCCGTGAAAGCAGAAGAGCGCTGCGGATTGGAAGCCTGCGGGCCAAATTTCGCACACACACATACACACAGATGGCCACAATTCCTCTCCCTCTGATGCCATCCTCTGATAATTTCCCCCAGCTTTTGAACCTTCCTCCCATTCCATTCTAAATGTCTTGGCTAAGGGCTTCGTTACAGCATGCAAGAGGCCAGGATTTTTGGTCCACTAGAAGAGTCCGAGACCTTCCCGGGAATTGAAGTTGGCCCTCGGCAGAAGGGCCTCCTCAGAATCGAGCAGTGGCTTCAAATCTGGGTTGAATGCTGCCACAAATTTATATTTAATTACTCTCTCTCTCTCTTGGAAATGGACTCTTTTTTTCTACTGTGGTATTTCTAGCTCTTGGCTGGAAAGCCACCCTGAGAAAAGGGAATGAAAGAAAGGAAAGCAAGCCAAAAACTAACTACTCCAGGATATCCATGACATGCTCAAGGGAATTAATGACATTTGGTGAGGATAGGGAGGATTTGGTGAGGATATTCTGGAGAGAGAAATGTTAAAAGTTCGGACTGCATCTCCCAGCCATGATGGAGGATTCTCTGGGAGTTGGAGGTCCACAAAATTTAACAACTCACATCCCTGGCAAGGTTGTGACTAAATGAGGTGTTTGCAACTTCTGGTGGATAAAGACATAGCAGCAGCCCTGTTATTAGGAGACTACCCTACACTAGGATCGTATCTGTTCGTCATTTGCTGAAAGAGTTCTCTATGGCGTTGAGCAGAAGCTCTTTCTTCTATTGGCTGCCTCGGTGGCTTGCAACCTTTGATCCTCCACATGGTTTGGACTTCTGACTCTGAAAAAGTCCAGCCAGGGTGGTCAAGGGTGATGGGTTTCAAGGAAGGTGAAACAACAGGAGGAGCTGATCTACGATTGCCAACTGAAGATGGCAGACAGCCAAAATGGGACATCATTCAGGCAACGGAGGAAGCTCCATCACTGAACCAAGAACTGCACCTTGTCCCATGTGAGATCAATGTTCTCCAGAAGTTTTAGATTCCAAGAGTTCCAGTGGGAGTTTTGGGTCAGAGCACAGGGAGGGTTCAAAATCAGTGGAAATGAGAGAGAGGGAGGGAGAGAGAGAGAGGGTAGAAGGCAGGGAGAAGGGAAGAGTTATGGAAATCCCTTTAAAAGGAAGTATGCAAGATCTACTTCACTAGCCCTTCAATGGTGCTATGAAACCTGAACTCTGAACTCTTATCGGGTATTGCTTTTATCAAAGCCATAGGTAGGCAAAATCTAGCGTCCCATACTGCACTAGTCTATTAAGAACAATAGACCACTTACTTCTGAGTGTTCTCTACTTAGAAAACCCTGGAAAGGCTGGTCGTAAGTCAAAATTGACTTGACGACACACAATTATTACTATTATTTCAAGCCAAATATTATAAATTTGTGGGTATTTCCACAAACCCAGCAATGGGCAAAAGCTCAGTAACTTTCGCACCATCCATGCTAGAAACAAAAGATTTGGGCGATTGAAAAAGAAATGTGCATCTCATATGTTGATCACAATCAAGGAGTGTTGAATGTTGGAAATCCAATGGAGGCTGGCACTGGCCTCATTTCAGGGTTCAGTGAGAAAACCCAAGCCATTATGGTCCATGTTCTGGGGCCCCAATAAGATCATGCCTTGGTTTCCAGTTGTCAAACTGTGGGTTTTACTTTGAGGACTAAATCATTTATTTGTGCATGGCTGAATCATTTCTTTGGATGATTGGGCCAATTAAACTGTTTATGACAATTTGGTGTGTTTTAAAGTTATTTCACCGATGAGAGCCCACCTGAGGCTCTTAAGAAGCAGGATCAGAAGTATTTAAATAAATGTTGGCTACTTCCATTTTCCTATCTTCAGTTCTATGCAGAGATAGCATAAAAGCAACTGTATTTAGAAAATGGATCACTGGCTTCTTGTACCATCCCTCTATTGTGCTTTAGCCCCCCCCCCCTTTTAGCTAAGTATTTCATGAAGCACTTCAAGCTACAGGAGAATCCAATTACTCTGAAAACATGGTATTATTGAATTGCTTTTAGTTTTTTAAAAAATACATAAGCCCTGTGATGCCAAATACCAACACTTTTATTTTTAGTAAGTCTACCAAAGGGCAAAGTTTCACAGTTAATATCAGACAGGCTAGGGCTGGAAAATCAATCTTTTTGGCAACTTTTCAGTTCCCACCAAACTGAATTTCTAGATTCAGGTTAAAAAAAAAGACAAAAAAACTAACCCCAATTGTGGCACTTTAAAGACTAATAAATAAATAAAGTCTTCTTTATTTTTCTTTTGTTTTTAGCCTGATATGCTAGCTGAGACTAACGGAGCTACCTTTTCTAATTCTACAGATGTAGGTTGGTGTATCGAATCAAAATGCTTACAGCTTTTTTAAAAACAAAAAGGTCGCAACTGAATAATTTTCAAGAAAAAACTCAGCAGAATCCACCAGTTAAAACTTGGGATTCATTTGTGCAACCTTTTAGCAACGGGGTACGAAAGAGTTGGGTCTTCTTCTCGTACTGATTTGGTTCCCGGGCAGGGGGATATAAAAAGGAGTGCAATAATGAAGCCTCGCCCTTGTTTTCTAACGAAGTGTAGTACAGCCTTGGTTCGATAAAAGTTTAAAGTTAACACCCTTTAGAGCTCCTTCGATCTTTCAAAAAAGAACCTCACAGTCAGACACTATGTAAGTGTATTTGATGCGATTTAAAGGCTCAACAGCTTCCTAAAAAACACACAGCTAAAATCTTATGCCAAGGAAACACAAGACGTGTGAGTGGGCCATTGCCAGTTTCAGCCCGAAGGACCTCAGTTTTGGCGGAAGTCAAAGGTCAAATCCTGACGGTTGGCGCTCATGATGCTTTTGGAAGTCCCTCTTATTACAATGCTAACAGTGAGCACTGACTAGGTACTAAGCTCCCACCACTAAGCATGGTCTACCATCATCCTCTTACACTTGGCTACCAGTTGCCATAAGAAGGGTTTGTATGAACCCGTGCTAGCAGAGCTGAGAATGGAATCGGATGAAACTCGTCTTACACTGAATCTAGTCAGTGGCCGTTTGCAATTCTCTCTCCTCCCTTGAGGCGGCCACAGGAATGAAGCCCTGCCCTCTTGGGCATGAAATGTGTGCACGCCACAACCAAGAGGTCCCACCAGCTCCCCGTGCATCCACCGAAGCCTGCTGTTCTAGGGATCTCCCAAAGGAGCTGGGGATATGGAACAGTCCAGCATGTCCCACTATGTGTTCCTCTCCAGACGTTGGGTCCGCCACGGACCTTAAACACGTTCGAACCCTGTCCCCCTCACTGCCGCTCTACGCTTCCCTATAAAGAGAAGGGAATGGACCTTTTGCACACACGCACACACGCGCCCTTCGCCAATCTAAGCAGGTTTTATTTTTACCTTGATTTTCCCGGCGATCCTGGCTGTCACGTTCTCTGTCTGCGTGGGATGGCACCTTTCCTCGACTGACCAGGTGGACTGGAAGGGGGTTAGGGGTTTGGAGGGGAAGACTGGTAGCTGAGACCTTTTTGAATGGACACCTGCAAGTGTAACCTGGCTTCCGCTCTACCTCAGTGTAAAGAAACCCCCACCAGTTCCCCCAAACTAGGAAGAGGCCAACAGGAAGAGCTTGCATAATTCCAAAGGCACCGCTCTTTCAGATACTGAAGGCTGAAAGGAGCCCCCAGTTACCTGAAAGAAAAAAGCAGAACTGGGGTGCTTGGCAAAGGAACACCCGACAGTGTCAGTGGGACAACCTCCACTCATGCTTCTTTTGAGGTACCCCAGGCCATTCCTTTGCACAGGGCAGAACTTTCCACCTTCAACACACAGCTGCCCAAGTCAATCCTTCCACCACATGAGAGTTCCCTGATAGTCCATTCTCCCATCTCATACGTGAAGTTCCCTGATCGTCCATCCTTTGGAACCTCAGAAGTCCCTAGAAACTTTTATACTAGAAACTATACCCATTTTTCCATCCCAAAGGCCTCCAGATTCAAAGCCAGTTTTGCCCTTTGGCACATCTGTCACAGGGCTAGTTACTTAAAAATCATTTTAGGGCAGGCTCTGCCCTCCTCCACTGCAAGTGCGTGGGAAAACTTGCCTCCTGGCCTTGAGGAGCCTCTACCATCTTCTTCAGAACTTTATGCCTTGCAGGGCAACAGACTGCTCCGTCTGAACCCCTGGCAGAAAGGAGTGCTTGGTGGCCACAGTTCTGCCCCTCTATAGAGCAGCGCTGAACTAAAAGAAAGCAACTCCAAGAGTGGACAGGGGCAAAATACTTTTTTCTTTAATTGTTGTTTCTCAGTACAATAATTTAACACACACAAAAAAGAGGCGGTGACCATCATACAAATCCTCAGAGAAGCTAAGGACATGCATTCTCACCCTTTCAAAATAAAAACTGCTAGTCCCATTGAGATGAACGCCATCTCAGGGAAGGGGAATAGAAAGAATAATCTCCCTCGTTCTTTATGTAAGTGATTTTCCCCTTGCTTGGCATTTTTACATGCCAGTTCTCAACAAGGTGATAAAGCTGCACCTTGCATGTACCAGTTCAGGCTGCCGGCAACTAGTCATGGGACAGAAAGCCTCTCTTTGCAAATAACAAATGCATGATCTGTTGAAAGAGTGTTTATAAAAGGTTTTTAACTCCGCCTTCTGCAGGAAATGCTAGTTTCCCAGGTGTAGGTTTTTCTTTCTATAGGAAGGTCAAGCTAAAGCAGTTTTCTCCAACACTACGTTCTGTAGATTCTCCTGCTACAAACTGCAAAATCTCCACCGACACTTAAGGACTTAAGAGGAAGACTCTGCTTAAATATTAAGGAGCCTCGTGATGTACTTGGTTAAACTATAGTACTGCAGTCAGGGCTCTACTAATGACCTCGTTGACTCAGCCCTCTGAAGTCAGTAAACAAAGTACCCAGCTTGCTGGGTGGACAATGTGTAGCCAGTTGCAAACTGCCCAGAGAGCGCTTAAAGCACTATGGGGCGGAATGTAAGCAGCACTCTTTGCTTTGCATTTGGGCCAGAGATGAGGGGGCAGAGTGGAGCAAAGCAACTCACAGGGATATGAGCAGCCTACTATATTACACATTTGGTGCAAGGGAATACAGAAAGACTGCTCTTTTCTGACACAGTCCAAGGCCATCTAGCCCTGCCCTATTCCCGATATAGGACATTCACTGCTACACAGCACTGTTAATCAGTCGCCATCCAGCTCCTGCCTAAGACTGGGTCAGCCAAATGGAAATGATTGACACCGGGGACAAGTCAAATGAAAGAAAATGCTTCTTTCAAAGACCGCACAAGAGAGTCAATGCATCTTGCCACCCACGGGGCCATGCCCAATGCTGGACAGCTCTGAAGAGGGGCTAGATCAGTATCTGCATGGCGGCGGTGACATTTAAAGGAAACATCAAGGGGTTAAGAAACATACCTGTGAAAATCAACGGATGGCAACCAAAAGCCGGGGGAAGCCTTGGGAAGCCCTTTCATCCCAAGAGGAGAAGGCAAACTCAGAAGAGTTGTGACAGGCTATGTTCCAGCCAGCAGTGGGCAAGGTTAAAAGACAGGCCCCATACACCTGCATAATTTGGCTTAGAGCTCTGATTGCCAGCAACTAAACCTTTGGAGAGATTATTTCAGACTTTCAGAAGAGAATGAAAGTTGCATAAATAAAAGCAAGCAAGCTGGGAAATACCAAATGATGGCATTGGGTGGGGGGAACACCGTCATCTTAGAACCGCAGAGCTGGAAGGGACCCTATGGATCAAGGAGTCCAGCCCATCAAGGAGGCCCAGCGGAGAATCAAACTCCCAACCTCTGGTTCTGCAACCAGAAACCTAGGCCACTGAACTATCCAGCAGCAGCCGTCTGGGGAATCCCAAACAGCTGGTCTTGGACTCCAGGACAGACTAGCTATGTCCCCAGGGCTAGTATGTTTTCCCCACTTCAGCCTACAAGGCAGCCCATCTGCTTTTTAAAGACTGGACTTCGAACTACACTGATGCCATCTTGTGTACACGGTGCCAACCTATTTAGACCCCTCTGATGAAACATACCTTAGCTTAAGGGTTCTAGTGCCAGCAGCTAAGCCTTGCGATCAAGGGTCCAACCTTCCGAAAGGAAACTCAAAAAAAAAAAAGGGGGGGGAGAGGATGATGTGGAAAGTGGCGAAGTCATCTGGGAAACCCAAGGATCAGACCGGATCCAGGACCAGAGGTCCCGCCAGCCTGCTTCAACAGCCTTGCTCGAGAGCATCCTGTGGAATCTGAGCAGCCAAAAAGGTGAGGTCTAACCAAGGCTCAGTTTCAGAAGCAGGACGGCTTCTCTCAACGGGGGTGGTCCCATCAAATGAATTCATTATCCCCCTCCACCTACCCCTTTGCTATCTGAGGTGGAGTAACACGATGCAGGTTTAACAGAAATAAAGGGCAAGAAAGCAAGCTCGGCGCAGCTTCAAGGGCCAGAGTGCCAGCATGTTTATCCCCGACGGCTGAATCCACCAAGGAAAGAACGACGGGATCAAACATGGAGAAATTCCCCATTTGCTGCACAGCTGCGGCCGTTTGAGGACAAAATGAGAAGAGTCACTAGTGGGAGCGGGGGGGGGGAGGCGCTTCGGGTTCAATGATTTCCCCATGTCTGGTAACATCGGTGTGCAAAACTCTGACTCAGTAACCTCAGTGGAATCGTGGATCTCTGAAACTGTCCCACCCTCCAAACCTTGGAAGGTCATTTTAAAACCAAAGGGCCACTTTTTACTCTAGTTTTACTGTCCTGCAGCACCACTTCCCAGTAACATTTGCTGGGGTGCCTATGCTGCTCTTTGGGTTCCCTCTTACTTCCTGTCCAGATTTCAGAAATGTACAAGGATGTGGCAGGGAACTTTCAGCCTCACGGAGGCAGGTATCCTGCAACTCAGACCCTCCCCTAACTTCAGCTGCTTAAGAGGCTGGGGATTCAGAGTTTACCTCCCACTTCTCAAGAGAGCCGAGCAACCGGACTGACATTACCAAGGCTCTAGTTTACCTTCACAGCCTACGCTCCCAGCCGTTGCCTCATTCAAGCCTCTTCATTTCCGAAGTGTATGCATGCCCCCCTTTGGTTGCTATGTTGAAAATGAGGTCAGATTAAGGGGAATTGGAAGACCCTTCTCGGAACACGTGGTTCTTAAGGAGCACCACATCCTGGCTCCAGATCCCCTTGCGTTAATCCCATGCAAAGCCCCACCTGGTTTGTGTTTTTTTCCCCCTGGTTACTTTTTGGCTCAAGGAAGTCCAGGTTTCACCAGAAGATCTCAAGCTCTCCTAAAAAGGAAACACAGCCCCCAGGATCCCCATGGATCCTGAGCCCCAGAAATGGGTGCCAAAGAGCAACCAGCCTTTTCATGCTAGAATAGAGGGAGGGAAGATTAGTTTCGGGGGGGGGGAGAGGAAGAATTGACATTTTAGGTGCTCTGAATGGGTGGTGAGAACGAACCACACTCTTCCTTCTTGCTCAAGGCACAGGGCGGTCTCGTGTTCATTCTTACCTGCTTCCTTTAACTGAATTAGAAGGCTCTGTGGGGGTCGCCAACAGCCTGCCCACACCAAGAACCCTCTCTGTGCTGGTGAAGAGGTCGCACCAGGAGAATCGAAAGGAACAACAGTGCCAGACAAGCAGAGTGGCTTTTAAGGCTGCGCTGGCACCAGCTCAGTGCTGTTGCAACGACAACAGGATAGGGTCCTTCCATAGGGGAATTTGCACAGTTAATGGGCAGAACATGGTAAATCTCTTAGCACAGGGCATATGCTATACTTGACTATCCAGGGGGGGGGGGAGCTCTGCATCCCTTCACATAACTCTGGGACACTACGCAGCTACTCTCTCCTCCATCTCTGAACAGGCATTCCCAGAGGGGTTTCCTAGTACCACGAAGGGCCGGGGAGGGGGGGGGGGAGGAAGAGGAAGGAGAGAAAAGAAAAAACTGGACACCTACCGCTTCATCAACCTTACCTAGAAATCAGAACAATGTTTTGTGTCAGCAAAGGAGTGTTGGGCAGTAGCTGTTTGCGCTACCCTATTGTCAAAGAGATGAAAGAGGATCAGAAATCCAGGAAGAGAGAAATGGAAATAGCCACGGGATACCAAAGCAGAAGCCCTGAATCTGAGCAGGCCAAGGGGAACAGAGTGGACATGGGAGCTGAGGCGGGGGACAGGGTGTGATAACAACTTAGAAACGGTGTCATAGTGGTGCTAGTGTTCACAGAGTCAGAAACAGTTAAATAGCCTGCCTTGAACTACATCCCTGCTCCTCCTTCCTTGCTACATCCTACACAATAACTGGGGTGGATAAAGCGTCCCAAGAACAACAGACTTGTTAGCTACCCCTGTTGTCACGCGAACTCTTTTAGCAGCCGGCAGAGTCTTGAATGGGCAACTAAGACCCATTAGTCCTACAAAAGACCTGTCCCTGCATGGAGATGAAACCCTGGGCCAACACAATTGCAGGTGTTTTTGAACTCTCCTCCTGCCCAGTGCCTAGGAGACGGTCATTCAGAGGACCTGCTTCCCCCCCCCCCCCCAGAATTCCCCACCACACAACACTGGGGAGAAGAGCACTGCGTGGAATTAAGACATTGAGCCTACGGTCTTTGGCCCTGGGCCTCCCAAATGATTTCACGACTACACCCTAAGTATGAGTGGAGCTGCCAGTTGGGGGGGGGGCAATCCAGGAGGGGGTTCTTCAGAGCACGGAAGGGCAATCCCAGCCTCAGAAAACAGCACACGTCAGCCTGTTGTCTAACGATCCCGACGCATGCGCCCCCTACTCAATGGAGGGAAAAGCCATTAAAGGGGATGTGTTTTTTAAGCACATTCCGTCATGTGATGCGCCTGCCTAGGCTTGTGAAATACCAAGACCTTGCCACAGTCAAGTAGCGGCATGTTCCGTATGCAAACAGGCGAAGGACCCCTTTCGGAAAATGGGAATAGTAGGGTTTGAAAATCGGCCTTCCGTGGGGATACAGTTCTTTGTCTTTTCTAAGCAGGTCACTGTACATCTGATCGTATGTCGTTTTGAAATCGTAAACGTTGGGCTTGTCTGGCGCGGGTCCCGGAAGCTTCACATGCGTCCCGGTGCCAAAGGATCGAACGCTGAAGCCGCGTTTGCTGGAAGACACAAAAAGAGACAGGAAGAGAGAAGAGAGGAGCTTTATTATTTGGAAAGATAACGAATGTATATCTCTCAGAAGAACAATGTCAATCATTCATAGTGGAAAGGGAGAAAAAGGGTGGGTTCTGAAAAAAATATACCAAACCACCCTTGAAACAGCACATATATTCATTATACTACTGGGGATTTAGAAGAGAAACAGCAGTCCAGGGGGAGGGGAGCTGTTCCGGTCAGTCAAGTTCACAGCATGAACTCCATCAGAACCAAAACTGGACCCCCCCATGATCTGTACTGAAGTGTGACTGTGTAGACACAGCAGAACACGTCTCTGCTGCAGATCAATGAAGCTTCGGCAAGCACCCCGGGGAGGCAGAATACCACAAGTTTAAATGTTGGGTGTCTCTAACACACCAAAAGTTGTTCTCGTGCTCCATCTGACAGCAGAATTTTAAAAAATTCCGTCCACCCAAATAACGGCTGACTGATCAACCCATCTGCTACAGCTAATGAAGGAGCGGACAGCAGAGGAGACAGACAAGAGGTGAGTGTTCCTGGAAGGCAGCGCCTACTCTACGTTCACCCAAGGTGACAGGCATTCACATATTCAGGCAACCATGAATCCAACCATATGGAGCAAGGGCTGTTTTGCCTTCTGGGCAGGACCACCCAGCATCAAAAACACTTGTTTCCAATGCTTTTTATATGTGTCTGTAATAAAGGGACGGAACCTCTCCTAAAGAAGAATGCCCCCACTATTTCTTACTTTCTACATCCTTCACAAAGTAAAGGAGAACCTACTTTTATCCTCAAATATCCCCAGGAAGCTCCTAAGTGGGGCATCAAGACAAAGAGGAGACAAATACACGGCAGAATCCGACTGCCAGCGTACCCCCTGCTGATAGGAAATCGGGCAGCATACTGCCACCAAGACAACGCGATTTCCTTTGCACAAGAATAAACTGGGGACAGGATTCGGACCACTGTTTTCCACCCTCTGCAGAAGTATAGTTTCGCCATTGACAGCAGAGTGCACAGATGGAAAGAACTGTTCCACACACATAGGCGCCCAAGTACTTTCCATTTCTTGCCTAGTAGATTTAGGGACGTCAGTATCCCAGTCTCTGTGTGCGCATGCCATAAAGGGAGAATGGGGACTGCCATTATAAAAGGAAATACATTTTACTAGTCAGCCGCTCCCAAATGCACGGTTCGCCATACAGAGGGACCCATGTATGGCGATACTGACCGTGTTGTCTACTGAAGAGTTGAGATACCAAAAAAAATAAATAAATAAATAAATAAAAAAAATCAAGTCTGATGAAAATACCCAATGGCCAGCTGGCTTGCTTCCTTAGCTAGCCACCGTTTGTTTCTCGGAGATGCAGTGCTGGAAGGGATCCCATGGATCATCTAGTCCAGCCCGTCAGGGAGGCCCAGTGGGGGGAATCGAACTCCCAACCTTTGGCTCCGCAGCCATGTGCCTAAACCGCTGAACTATCCAGCAGTCCCAAGACTGGGCATTCAGTTGCACTCAATAACCAGCACAAGCAAGGTTCTGTCAGGTTCAGCTGAACTGTCTTGGGAGGAAGCAGCTGGAGACACACACACACACACACACACACACACCAAACTGAAAAGGGCACAAGAGAAAACTCGCAGCCCCAGGCTTATTTCTCCAAGCCACTACAGTATTCCCAAACTCCCAAGTTCTGGGGACACAAAATGGCTGCACAATAGCCCAAGGAGAAGCACATGCACTCTCTCTCCCGGCCATTCGCAAAACAAGGAGGAAGGCAACGGAGCCCAGCCTTCCTCAAGTCATTATTTTTTTCCCCATGCCCAGTAACTTTTTTTATATTGGGTTTCCGCCATCCCGTGGTTTCTGCCATCTGTACACTGTCAACATCCAGAATGGCCTGACTCTCCTCCCATCTGCGGTTCTGCTACGCACTTTGGAAAAGGCAGACCTCTGATGGCGTCACTCCTTCCAATAGGAATATTGCTTCTCAAGAACAGTTCGCTCGTGGTTACGTGCGGCTGGGTGGTTAAACCACAGAGGCATCACCGTTACAGAACGCCACCATCACCCTGAGCACCAACTAAAGTCAAGGCTCAACACCCCAGAAAAAAGTCTGGATGCATCGCTAATTGCTTCCTGTGACAGTCCTTCTGTGTCCATCACCCAGGTCTGCCAACAGTGGGGAAAGTTAATTCTCCGTCTTCCTGGCATATCACGGTTTTTTCTCTTCACATGAGCGCGAGCAGTCTTGCTTCCGCTCCTCTGCTTCAAGTCTGTCCCCTCTCCTGATAGCCAGGAGAAGGGTGTGTTTTTCTGGGAGGGAGAAGACGTAAGCTAGCAAATCACGGACGTGCCCAAGAAGAGCAGAAGGCAAAGAACTAACAGGAGCAAAGGCGTTGGGTTTCTTAATATTAGCGTTATTATCGCCCGTTTGGCATTTCGAGGACACTATCGTTCTCCCACCCCTCGAAGCAGGAAATAAATGCTTTGGAACTGTGTTAAATGCCACTCGGCAGGAATCAAGGCCCGTTGGTTGCATAAAAGCTTACCAAACAACGTTATGCAAGTACCACAGTTCATGGTGCTTTGCTACACATGGAGAGCCACTCAGAAGCCCAGCCCTCTCCCCACCAGGGAGCTGGAACACTCCCGTTAACACTCAGACCATTAAAACAATCTGTTAAGGCCCCAACTTGCATGTTCAGTAGATGGAGCACCAGAATGCGCCTTGCTGGCTTTGGAAAATATGCTTCAGCTCTTCTGGACCTGGAATGTGCCCATATCCCCTCATGCTTCACAGTTCCCAAGGCACCATGCCACCCCTTGTTTCTAAGAGCGAGAGATAGAGAGCCTTTAATCGTTGTGGGAGAGGAATTACTGAGAGATCCATCTTATAAGAGCAAGACATTTCTGAAACCCACCCACCATGATTCATAGTTTCTCCTTCTCCTCCTTTTCCCCAGACTTCTCTTTCTCTCTCTCACACACACCACCTGTTTCGAAAACAGAGAGAACGCAACAGGCTCGCTCCCGCTCAAGCTAATGTCAACGTGAACCATATTGTTCCTGCTACTGACCTCTTTATAGATGAGCTACAACTGTGCATCTCAACCTCCAATTTAGTGCTTGCATTTTACACATACAAACACAAAGGTAAACAGCAGGGCTGGGCTGAGTGATTGAAATCACAATTTAATTTTTTTTTTTAAAAAAAAAAAGTTTTTTATGATTTAAATTTTAAAAATGGTTTTTGGATTTAAATCAACTTGATTTTTTTTTAAAAAAAATCATTGATTTTTCTCCTCCACCGCAGCAGGACTAACAAGAGCATGGCAAAGGTGACTCTTTTAGATTACTGTTCCAATAACCCCCCCCCTCCACCAGCCTGAGCAAAATCCAAAAAAAAGGGAGGAAATTGTACAAGCTTAGGGAAAGTAATTGCTCTCTTACAGATTTAAACCAGCTAGCTGAATGCCACCGATATGGGGCCAGCTGTGGAGTTCTGAGAGCTTTCATCCAAAACGGTAACTTTCCCCAGACTGGGGGCTAACACTAAACCAGAAAGGAGAAAGACACCGCCCCCCTCCCTGTACTAAATAGCTTCTTAGGCATTAAGAGATTATGGCATTTCTTCTGCTCTGGACTTCCATGGAGATTTCCTCATCCAGGTCCTGTAGGCAACAGTCTATGGGGTGCACTTAATTATCTGCCCCGTTCGTCCCTTGAGTGGCCCAAGTGAATAGCGTCCAGAAGAGTGTATGAAGGCCCTCCCCAAACACGTGACAGACTCAGCTAATAGCATCTGACGGATCGCTATGAAGCAGGTCAACGCAATCTGTCAGCAAACTGAACGCCCGCAGTCCAAGAAAACAGCCAGTCTTTTCGTTTCCACTTCAGGAACTGACGTCCAATTAAAAGGAGTCTTAACGTGCTCTTCCTCAACCACCTAGGGACACATGCCTATGAACACAGGAGTTTCGATTAATGGCTATATATGGCAAGATGAATTCACTCAGTGGGATTACTGCCCTATCATGACAAGGTTGGGCAGTTTAATCTAGATTAAGCTCTTCTGTTTGCCCATCTCAACCAACAAAAGGTTGCCAAAAAAATGCATAGGAATATACAGGTGCGACACAGAAGCTAGAAACGTGGGATTTTTAAAAAATAAGTTTCTCAGGAAACTGATCAAACCATCTCAGAAAGCTAAGTATCACCTCTACTCTCACACGGTCACGCATACATATCTAACTACACGCGCTACATCCGCAACTCTCTAGCCGGCCTTTTGTGTTGTGGAAACACATTCCTCATCCTCCAGAGGGGACGTTCACGTGGTGGGGAGGAAATTATATATAGAACTGCCTTCCAGCAAGAACATAATGCTGCCCACTTCAACTGGTAATGAAGATTTCAGACAAATCTGGGATCCCCAGCTCAACCCCTACCTCACCGTGGGGAATATTCTTCTTGAGTCCCCCTCCCTTGGTTCCCTCATACCTCCCAAACACAAACCGCACCGCAGTGCTCTATTGCAGTCTTCTGAGGCAGCACATTTGGGGAGTCTGTACATGACAGTCAGGGGAATTAAGCTTAAGCAGCCTACAGGAGGGCCCACAGAAATAGCGTACCTCCTTAAGCATCTGCATCAGCTTTCTGGGCAATACCCGGATTGCAACTCTTTTGCCCCCTCCGCAACCCGGACCAAACGACGAGGTTCAGAGGGGAGCAAAACAATGCAGGGCAGTTGCGCTACTGCAGCAGTCGCCTCCAAAATAGCAAATAAGTGATCTGCCTCAGGGTGCTTTTAACTCTTGGAATTTTATTTTCCCTTCACTGGCTTTTGTTGCCAACTCTAGGGAGGCGGGGAGGCGATGCGGAGGAGCCACCAGCCGGTTGCTAGCTGGAGGCTGATTAATATATACGTGGTGCTGCGCATTTCAACCACGGATGAGCCCAGGCCATGGCTGTTCCATCCCTTCTGGCCTAGCATATTTTTAGAATTCTTACGCTCTCTGAGAGAGAGAGGAGGGCCTAAACTAGCTGGATGATAGAGACAGCACAGAACAAAGATAGAACAGGGACAGTAAGTTTCAGCAATACCTGAATAGCCAGTGCAAGGCGTTCCTATATATTCTACCAAGTCAACTGCACTGCTGGCATTTCCAGACTAAAATCAGCTGGGCAGCTTTGCCAGAGGGTTCTTCAAGCTGTCAGGAAGTGGGTGATGCCACACAAAGAAGTGGCATCGCCCACTGCAGTAGAAGGGACAGTAAAAGAGGTACACTGTAGATCACAAAAAGTTTTCTCTAAAACACACCAACTCAATAGACTGCATACTTGAGAGAGTATATCACAGAAGACAGGTTAAACAGAGCAAACCCCAAACGACTCAGAGACTAGAATAACTGGCCAATGAGGAAAGGTTTTGTGATGTGGGCTTTTTAAGCTTGCAATGTTCAAGGTAATCACTGAAAGCAAGCACCCCAATATGGAAAAACGGAAGTGTGGTGTACGTTGGCAAATACTGGTATCTTGAAATCTGGCAGAAAGAACAGCGGGTCACACAATAAAAGTCACCGCAGGCCAGGCCTGTAGCAGTTTCCCCAGAGAAGAATGTGATTGGTAAGAAAATGCTTAATAAGTGGCTTTCAAAATACACATCGCATTGTGCTACTTATTCTCAGTAGCACTGTACAGTACAAAATCAGGGACTTTTAAACCGACAACTCTTGAAAGGCTGATGCATTAAAAAGATGAATGCATCAATGTGCTTTTATTATGGGATCCGAGGGACATCTTGGCTGGAGGTGGCAGCCAATGAACGAAAGCAAACGGGGAAGGACCGAGAAAACATGAAATGCAGAAAGTTGTACTATTTTAATCACGCAGCCAGGAACAAAAAGGGGAGAGGAAAATTCACAGCAAGAAGCAGGGGATGTACAGGAAACGAAACGGCCAGTCGGGAATGCTGAACAGGGTAAAAATGAAGGCTTTCTGTGGAAGGCACACCCCCTCCCCCCAAAAAAAACCTCCAGCAGCCCGGCTCCACAATGAGAAATCAATGGTCCTATCCATGGAGACAGGAAAAGGGTAGTCATCACCATGGCTGACTCAGATCTCTCATCACAGGTGAGGTGTTTTTTTGGGGGGGGGGAGGATGGGTATTCGCATCTGTGCTGCACAGTCTTATCATGTTTATGGGTGCGGGCATCAGTTCCTGCAAAACGGAGGACTCCGATCATGAGGGAGAAGGTGAGAACAACAGAGCTATGGACTGAGGTAAGGCTGAATACCAAGAAGGAGAAAGGGAACACTTTATACCACTGAGAAAAGTTAAACGTGGTTCCCCTCCCCCCGTTACTTAAATCCCAGCCGAAGCTTGGCTTTTCCTACAGTCCCTCTGTGGTTTTCAAGCATCATGGTTCTTATCAGGCAAGGAAATCCTCTGGGGGGGGGGGAGGGAGTTATAGTACAGACCACTTTGTAATAATGGAGCCAGGGGGCAAGGTTTTGCTGGACTGAAAAGCACGACAACTGCCCCCAGCCCCCAAAAGAACTATCTTTGTTATTACAAGAGCACAAGGATTGGGAATGTTTTCAGTTTTGTAGAAAAACTGCATGCCTGTGTGGTTCCCGCTCCAGTTCCATCCACCGTGCCCTGAACATAAATCAAAGGATTGCATCCAATGCCTCTTATATTTTTACAAGTGGGGTCCTCCTCCTCTTGCTCACAATACTTAAGGCTCCCCCCAGTTCCCCTTACATGCTACAGAAAACAGAAAAATCACCAAGGGCCTTTGTCACATGCCCAGGACTTCCGTCCTTTAACAGGGAGCCTGAGGAGAGAAGGGAAAGCAGGATGTGAATCGATGCCTACACCTTACACTTGTTTTGGCACTGTTAAGAACAAATAACTCCCCACCTTCCTCCCCCCTTTCCAGATGCCCTTTTCCCTTGCAGATGTAGCTTTTCCCTGCTTTTAAAGCCTGAAAGTCACGACCCATATCTTGACATCACGTACTGCTCTAACTTGCTGGGTTACTTTAGAAGAAATTTGTCCAAGAATTTAAAAAAAAAATGACACATGCATACACACAGAGTGCCCAGAGGCCACCAGAGAAGAGAAAGCTGCCCCAGTGATGATTCTGGGCCCTTGGTTTGCAACACACTGCCTGTTATGAGCCTTGCTCTTTAAAAATCAGAATGTATTTAAAAGAAAGAGAGGAATAGGCATACTTGTCAAAAACACAGCAAGAGACTTTTACTGCAAGAGTCTCCTGCTGGTCACATCCTTCATTCCAATCAAGAAGTTAAAATAAGGGCAGAATCAGCAGCTGGTGAGGCATCCTAGAGTCTTCAAAAAGAGCTTTTACCTGCTATTTACCTCCTTCCTTGCAAGAGGATGGCCTCTGGGGGAAAGGTGTGAAGTGAACTCTTAATTAGCCATTTGCTGCAGAACAGGCCAAAGGCAAGGAGGTGCCAAAGCAGTCATTTAAGAGATGGATTTCCCCAAACTGTTTAGAGGGTCATCTTCAGGAGACATCATTACACAGCAGTTCGAGCGGTGCAAGGCGGCACTCCGCTTATGGAGACGGATGGAAAGCAACCCTGCAATGCTGCCCCGATTGTGCTGAGGATGGTATTTCCGGGTGAAGTGAGAACAGCCAGGGCACAGATGGAATGGGCTGCTAAGAGATAGCAGCACCTCCTTTACTCTGCTCGTGGTGCCTCTGCATTGCTGGGGTAGACCTGGTTCGGCACCAGAACAAACCAACCCAGAAGATCATTTGGTTAAGGAATCTAAGGCTGAGAGGCAGCTTACGGCCTGTCCACATGGTGAAATTTGGTCCGATCAGGTAGTGCTTTAAAATTATTTTCCTCAGATCAATCTGCTTTAACTCTTGGTACCTATCCACAAAAACAGAACAAAGTGCTATTTTGCATCTCAAAGAATTGTCCCAAAAAGACTGCATGCCCTAGCCTTGTACCAGAAAAAGCCAGCTCTTAAAGAGGAAGGGTGGATCATTTTAAGTACAAATACAAGTGGACAAGAGTTTTTTTTTTTTCCCTGTGCCAAACAGTGCTACCACATCCCATAACTATACACCAGTGTGGACAGGCTTTTACTAGGCCAGGAAAAAAAGCATCTTACGACTGCTCAAAAACACCTTCTCATGCTCCTGGACTAAAGAAAAGATAGAAATCCACATTCTAGTCAACTCTGGATCAACTCTGGTGGAGGGAGAAAGCCTGAAGAAATTGCCTAGAGAAGGATTATTTCCTGCCACTCTTTCCCCCACCCTCTAAGACGCTTGTGCTTCTCAAACCGCAGTTACGCTTACCATCTGAGGGGAGCGAGTGTGATGTGTTGTTTCCTACCAACCCACCTATCACATACAATGACAGTAACTCTGGACACAGAAGCGTTTCTCCTAATTCTCTTCCCCTTGCCTATTCAATGATGAGAAATAGAGTATATATTCAGACGGTGTGACAATGAAGTATCAGAATGTCTGTAAGAATTAAAAACACCCTGTCTCTTTTTTCTTTTGGAAGAACTTGCTTATGTCACGATGGGACCCTGGTTCTTTGTCAGCGTGACTGGTGAGTCATTACGCGTGGAAGGTTCGCCGCTCTTGGCACAGCCCTAGCAGGCGACAGGGAACATCTGACAGACATGGGAACATAGCAACCACTTCCTCTTGGGTGTCACTCAGGGAATTCTCACATGGACTTTCCAGGAGATCACCACTGCTCAGATAGTAGGAAGTTAATTATTAAATGGTCAGGACTTCACTCTCCACTCACAAACACAAACGTACAGAATCGGAACTGAGGTTCGCGCAGAGGCGGCCCAGATCAATTTAAGAGAAATATTCTCTTTTCACGAAAAGCACTTGTTTTTTTCTTTCTTTTCTCTACCCACCACTAACTCCACCTCATACAATGCACCCGGCTCCATCAGCTGTGAATACCAAACAAGGAAACATTGTGTCTCCAAGCGCATGCAAATGATGGGTCTAATTATAGTCTATCAGAGATGAGTCAGGCTTCAACGAGAACTGGTTACAAATGGGCCTCCGGTTTGACAACTGACATACCCCATGCAATCGTCAGTATTCATGTTTGTCATGAGATTTTAAGACAGGACAGCTAAGGACCAAGACTCTGCTATCTATAATCAGTAGGAACAGGATGAAGCCACGGTGGATTTGATGTGATTCAAATTGCTTTAAATCACAATTTAATTTTTTTAAAAAATGTGGACTTTCGGCACCACTGGCAAAGAACTCTGCAAGGCACCTCATAAATGTGGGATCTAAGCACGACCACCTCTTTAAGACAAAGTGGGCCAAGGAGGAGACGTTCCAATGGCGGCCACGGAGCTCCCATCGATCCTCACAAAACGCAGCCACTGATGCACGGTACTGTTAGGTACTGTCCAACAACATATGAAGGGACCGCCCTTTGTCCGGTTCCTGCTTCAAGACTTTTCAAAGACTGTCTGTGCAGGGGAGTAGCAAATAAGTGATTTGAGAGACAGGTTTGCCCACATTGTGCATAAAGCTGGAGAAGAAGGCCCACTTGAGAGCACAGATTTCTGGAAAGGATTCAATACCTTCCTTATTATCTATTGATATCTTTCTTTCCCCTGCACACACACACCAGACTTGCTTCCTCTGCTTGCTGTACTTAAACCAACAATCCCCCCACCCCATCTCTTGCAACTGAAGGGCAGTAATCAGCATTCCAGATTAATCACAGCCCTTTTGAGTCCTGCCTCCCTGGGAAGCAAGGGCTGCAATTCACGCTTGGATTGTCTCCCATCTGGTGCAGCTGGAAATCGCCACATCTGCATTTACCACAATGGGCTCCGAACACAGCAGCTGGCCATGTGCAGAAGCAGTGAAGTAAAAAATCAAGCATGTCACAGGGACGATGATTGCAATTCATATCAGAGACACCCCCCCCCAAAAAAAGAGGGGGAAAAGGCTGCCCAACAAACTATTTATATACACAGATGTCACAGGCTGGTTTTCACTGTGAAGCTGAAAAACAACTGTGATGCTATATAGTGCGAGCCCCAGACAGAGTTGCTGAGTTCAGATTTAATGACAAAGAGTTGTGGGAAATGAACCATGGTTGCACTGGATTTGCAAACCATGATCCACCACAGCGTCTTCAGCTGACCCTTTTCAGCCACTGCTCCAGCTACCAATCTCTCTACATCTTGGAGCGAACTCAGGAAGTCCAGTGGGAAGGAAACCAAAATTAAAAAAAGCAGGCAAATAGTTACACTTGAGCTTCCTCATTATGTATCAAGAAGCTTAAACCACAGCTGGGATTCTAAATTCTAGCAGGCATGTTAATTATTGCCTAGCACAGTAACGGAAGTGAAGTGCAATCTATGATCTAGAGCAGGGGTGCACTAAGGGTACCCCTGGGGGCACACGATCCTCCACACACCAACCCCAGCTCTCCCTTCTTTCCAGAAGATGATGACTCGATGCTCCTCCAAGTCTTCAGAAACACCTGACAACCTTGGGGTGGGTGGGAGATCAAAGCCAAACCACAGGACGTGTTTTTTTTACTGTATGTAACACAACAGAGAACAAGACCCACAACAGAGCTGGCCACCAGAAGCCAGCTGAGCCCCCTGCCACTCCCACCCTTAAGCAGCTCTCTTCCACCTGGTGTCCTTTACAAATGCTGCATGAAAATCCCACTGGGGAGAGTGTACATTGTAGTCTAATATACTGGAGGCCATGGAAAACTGCCCTTTAAAAAAGTCACTTTGGAGGAAGCGAGGATGGTCAACTCCCACACCCGGTAAATCCTATGGGATGGGAAGAAACGGTGTGCTGGTACGGAAGACATCTGCCTTCCTCTAGAAGATGGCTGAAGGCATGTGCTTTTCTGACAGCACCACCCATTTTTCTTTTATTGGGATGGTGAGTGTGTGAGCTGGGGCTTCAGTGTATGTGCTGAACAGATGGTTCTGCAACACTTTGGATGAGGAACACATTATGAGCAAAACACATTGCTGAATTTCTTGTTTTGAACAAGGCTTGAATGATTCACCATGCAGTGAAGATGCTGAAACTAAGAAGTTGACGTCCAGGAGCCCACAATCCGAAGAATTCAAGAATAGCACCTCTAAGTCATCTACTGCAGTTAAGTGACAGGACAATCAAAGGGCAAACGTAACCTTAACTTATTCAGAGACCAAGCTCTTGTGGGCAATAACGCAGCAGACAGGGTTAGGACTCAGCAAGAAGATCTGGTTTCAAATCCATGCTTCGCCCTGAAATTCACACAGTCCCTACCTCCTCAACCTAATCCAGGGTGGCAAACCTATGGCGACTCCCAGAATCCCCAGCCTGTAGTGCCAATCATAAAAGACTGTGAGAGTTTATTTTATTTATTCTATTTATACCCCGCCTATCTGGTTATTGTGACCACTAACCCTTTTGAGTTAGTCAAAAACACCTGGAGAATGAAAAGGTTTCTACCTCACCCAACTTTATGATGGATAAAAATCAATTAAAAAAAAAGAAAAGAAAATGAAATGTATTTAAATAGTGATTTAAATTTTAAAAACTGATTTGATTTAAATCATCCAAAAATCTAATTTACGTGATTTAAATTAATTTGATTTAAAGCAAATCTATCCTGCAACTGCCTCAGTCATTCTACTGCAGAGGTGGGCAAAATGAGGCTTGGATGCAGCCTGCTGGCCATGCTGTTCTCAGGCATGGGTAAGCAAAGTGGAGTGCTTCCAGATGTTTTAGAGTAGACAACAACTCCCGTATCGCCAATAACTGCCTGAGCCATCTGGCTCCTGGGCAAGCTGTAGTCTGAAACTTCCCACGGGTGCAAAAGCATCTACCTCCACTATAAGAGTTAAAGGAGGACTAACCACACTTACCCATTTTATAGGTTCCCAACTTTGGGTCCCCTGGCATTCTTGGACTAACACTTCCAGAAATCCTGGCTGGCACAGCTAGTGGTGAAGGCTTCTGGGAGTTTTAGTCCAAGAAGATCTGGGCGACCCAAGACTGGGAACCACTGCCTAAGGGCAGCATTCAAAAAATTCTGAAACAAACCTACAGCTCTGGCCCATTTGCTTTAAGCGCCTGACAAAATAAGCTTCAATCAGTACACAGCAAAACAAGCAAGTAAACTGTGTACAGGACCACAGCGCTGTACAGTATATGGCTTTGTTAAAGAGAACTTGAGACAAATTCCTGCATGCAACACCCAAGATTTTAAAATAAAAACCCACTACAGCTATAAACACAAAGCTCCTCACATCCATCCAGAACAGAGTTCAGACTTTTATAAAACTCTTATGATGGGAAGTTCACCTACGTCATCTGCTTAAAAGGCCACCAGCCCGCAATTCTAGAATGTGATTCATCTCATATAAATGTTCTCTCATTTTTGCTTCGAAAATATCAGGGCAACTTTGTTTCCAGGGGTGTGGGGCGGACACTGAACACCTGTTAAAACAAAATCATCCTACTAACAGTTTTCTGGGTTGGAAGAGCCCACGCTCTCAAAGTTCAAACTGGTGATGCCTGTTTTATGTGGAACCAAAAGTCTCCCAGGAACTGCAAGAGGCCCAGATAGAATCATTCAAGGACGGACCAGTTCACAAGCCGGTTCATTTGGAAAAAAGGGATTCCTGATTATGCTACTTAAAGACTTCTGGCTCACCCTACCTGAAGGGTACAGGCTAGGAAGACTGCAAGTTGATTAAAATGAACTTGTAATTAAACACTGTCCCTATGGCCAGGAAGGAAGCCCTTGCTAACAGCAGTCCTCTCCACTCCTCTGCACGCCACTAAGGAAGGCGCATCCCAGGGTGGGCTTGATTTAAATCAAACTGTGCTGTGTGTGTTTTTAAACTGTGATTTAAATTAATTTTATTTTCATTGGTTTACCCACCCTGCACATCTTCACGAGTGCAGAAAGGGAGGTTTCATCTGGAAAAAGAGGGGTAGACAGTTTTACTCCTTCTTGATCAGATCCCAAAGTGGAAACTTTCGACTGACTTGGCCAGTTCACTGAATTAACACTCCTTCCCCCATGACTAGCAAGGAAATGTAGGCTCCTAGCTTGCTAGTAGTAGGCTAGCAAGGAAAAAGACACAGGGACTAAAAAATTTTGAACAATGACTAGGCTGAACTGAAAAGCAAGGTATCACACATGCCCTGTGGCCACAAAAACAAACATCAGCTGTCTGTTCTGCCTCCTCTAAATAGGCAACATGGTAGGTGAGGTTACAACATGAAAACAACCGGTCACCAAACCATTGGGGAGACACGGAAGTGTCTGTGTGCGTTCTCCCATGCTAGTCTTCCTAGCCCTCTTTTTAGGCCTTTATTTGGAACTATGGATTGCTCACTGGAAGGACAGGTCCTGAAGCTGAGGCTCCAATACTTTGGCGTCTCATGAGAAGACACCCTGGAAGAGACCCTGATGTTGGGAAAGTGTGAAGGCAAGAGGAGAAGGGGACGACAGAGGATGAGATGGCTGGACAGAGTCATTGAAGCGACCAACATGAATTTGACCCAACTCCGGGAGGCAGTGGAAGACAGGAGGGCCTGACGTGCTCTGGTCCATGGAGTCACGAAGAGTCAGACACGACTGAACACTGGACTGCCACCATGCCAGACTGTCGTTAACAGCAGTGTCAAGTCCTGGTTTGCAAACCTAATTCAAAGGCCACGATTCTCTAAATCGGGGGCAGCACATTTCTACTCTCCAAATGTTTGAAAGCTGCAACTTCCCTCAGCCCCAGCCAGCGTGGGCAATGTTCAAGGAGCTGTGGTCTGAAACATCGAGAGGGCCTCAAGCTGCTGACCTCTCCTCCTAATCACTTGGGAGTCACCCTGAGTCCCTTTTAAAGAGAAAGGCGGCGGCGGCGGGGGGGGGGGGGGATATTTAAATAAATAAATAACATCTCTGACCAAAAGATGACATGGGAAGTGGGGCTGCAGGAAGCAAGTCACTGTAGGGCCCTGGCTCAGTTACTGTCTCTCAGTTGCTTAGGTTGATCCCACCACACAGATTTTGTTGTGAAGATCAGGTGGAGAAGAAAATCCTCTTCTACAGTCTACTCTACACTATTGTGAATTTATCAGGGGATAGGCAAACATAAATGTAACTAATACAGCACATAAATAAATGTATCTAGCATGACAGTTTTAAGCTATTTAGAAAAACAAGGAACAATAACTCCAATTTCCCCCCTGTATTATGGTTAGTTTTGTAAACTGTTGCATTACTTGTTGGCAAGAGATACAATTTTTCAGATTATACAAGCAATGGCCTGTTACTGATTTCACTCAAACAGCCACCCTAGTAACTTAGCTAAGAACCACAAATTCACATTTAAAACAGAACATTTTATTGAAAACACTGCTGTGCTATAGCCTTTGTTGTTCATAAGCTGCTGTGAAGATTTGTCAGGAAACATACACAAGTCCATGTCAAAACCTATCCATTATATGCAACTTACCACAGGACTGGACACGCTGGCTCTCCTGCAAACTAAAATGTGTCAGTGTCAAGAAGCAGTGTGTACTTCCAAAATGCAGGGAATCTGGCCAGAAGTGCCTCATTTTTGCTTGAAATGGAATATTTGCATGGACTCAGAACTCTTTTACATCTACATGTTAGCATCTGCAGACTGGAAAACTGTGCTAATGATAAACTGAAGCAGAATTCAATAACCAAGGAAATGTCCACGTTCACAGCCTTTGTGCAAATAGGTGTTTGTATACACAATCAACAAAATGGTCCTTCCTACTTATTAAAAAATTCTTAACCTCAACTTTGATAAAATCTCCTCCATTTATACGTAGTACAATGAGACTTCAATTTTCCTTAGAAAAAAGTACTAAGAGCAATGCTTTAAGAACAAATTGTCCTAACAGCATTGGCTTCAGCCACATAATCCGAGGTACAGTGGTGCCTCGCTTACCGATTACTCCACTGAGCGACAAAATCGCTTTGCAATGCTGTTTTTGCGATCGCAAAAACAATCGCTTTCCGATGTTTCCTGTGGGGGAATTTCACTTTGTGATGATTGCGCGGAAGCGATCATCCCAAAGCCCCCGTTTTCAGCCAGCTGATCGGCAGTTCCAAAATGGCCGCCCGCTGTGTTGCCACCGCAATGGAGGATCTTTGCATAAGGTCAGTTTTCAAGCCCATAGGAACGCATTAAACACGTTTTAATACGTTTCCATGGGCTTTTTTATTTCCCTTAGTGACAAAATCCCTTAGCGATGTTTTTCCTGGAACGGATTAACATCACTAAGCGAGGCACCACTGTATATTCGTTTAACAGTGATGCTCAGTGCTAGGTATTTCAGAGATTGTACAAATGTTAGTGGAGAACTGGCAGGGAGCATTTGATTCAACGCTAAAGAACCAGATTCTTATTACACCCACGAGACTGAATGAAGAGTTCTATCCTCAAATATAGAAAAATAGTGTCTAAGAGACTCTTTCCATGGCATGCCTGCTGATTTAGTTTACATAAGCAGAAACTGAGGGGGGAAATTTCTGATATTTTCAACAGCGCTCTGACCAAACATCTTTCATCAGCACTGTAAACAACCGCATTCTCCCAGGAAGTGGCAGCTCCCTCTTTGATCAGGGGATGGGGGTGGTGGCTTTTGATCATCAGATGGTCTAGATCCAGGTCACAAAGGGTGCAGAAGAATGAGACCCTCCAGGAAATTCCACCCTCTAGCAATTCCAAATTTATCTCTGAGATGGTGGACCACCCCCATTCACACTTCCTACTAAGGATTTGAGTCAATCTGAAATCAGAAGAAATGGGAGTATTCACTATAAATAGAAACCTAGAATGCTGTGTCTCTTTTACATCTGGGAAGATGTAGTGCTGGATGACATGGGGGGGGAGTTCACCAGCATATCATCTGTCTTAATACATATATATGCTAGCAGGTAAATGTTTACATCAGCTAGGTGCGTACTCTTATTTCCATCACCACACTGGGCAAAACGAAACTTCTCAGTAAGGATCGTGTTGGTTGTCAGCCATGTTGCGAAATCAAGTGCTTTTTATCCAAAAAGGAAGCTAACTTTTTGAATAACGAGAAATAAAAAGGGCTAAGACGAACTATAACAATTCTGGATCTTTAGCTCAGCAGTAGGCAAAGCACGGATTTCCCAGTGTTGTTGGACTGCAATTCCCAGCATTCCCTATTAGCTGTAGTGGTTTGGGCTGAGAGGAACTACAGTCCAATAGCATCTAGAGGCCCAAGGCTTTGCTCACTCCTGTTCTAGATGGATATCCAGATGTAGTTAGCCTGAACTCCAGAAAAAGGGCTGACCTCAATTAATACTGGAAATGGAAACAAACCCATCACTAATACTGCAGCTTAGCGAAAGCCCAGTCACGTGAAGAACAACCGACCCATTCATCTAAGATGACTACAGGTCAGGCGTGGAAATGTCGTAACATGAAACAGGGCAGGAACATCCCCGGATGGCAGAAGAATAAGACAGTCCCTCTTCCAAGTTAAATTATTGATTTCTCAAAAGTAAATTCGCATGCTCAGCACCAGATGTAATGGGACAGTCTCTCTTCAGGCAGGGATCAATAGCTGGGAATGAAATTCCAGTTCAAGATGCGTACGAGGGAGGCCATACTTGCTTATGTAGCCCCTCCTGTGGTATTGCTCCTGGGACATCCGAAACTTTGAGACTTTGGAAAGAGACAGCACACGCACACATACACTCAGAAAGAGAACTCCAAAGCCCACAGAGCTGGTGTATGTTGTGTCTTAATTAAAATAGTGAGTCAAATACTTTGGATTCCCCTCTGCCAGTTGCTTACTAAGTTGCATCATTTGCAGCCAGACTGCTCCTATTCCAAGCTCCAGACATTCATTTCCTCCTCTGAGATATTTCATTCTACTTTCCCACCCAACCCTCACTCTTTCCAACCATTCGGTATTCTTCTAGGAAAGGCTCGGTACTCACTCGGCTGCTGAAAGGTGAAGGTCTGTTAATATTAAAAATCCGGAACTCCCAAGTCTCAAAAGTTCTCCTAAGAACATGAACACTCTCTCTTGTTTTCAAATGGCCCAACTGTAGTGTTACTGCTGTCTCCAACCTTACTGCCGCTCAGAGTGGTCGATTTGATCAGATGAGCAGAATATAAATCAAATAAATAAATAAATAAATACTGTTCCCCATTACAATTTGTGATGCGTGTGAAACATTCTGAACACCTTCTAAGCAGAATATAAATGGTAAATGTGATTGAGCAAGGATTGAAAATAAAAATGAAGAAAATGATCTTCTGGAAGGAATCTGAGATCTATGGTTGTGGGAGGGAACAAGAATTAACACAGAACTCTTTTTTTAAAGAGCCTTGCATTTTCCTTCCTTACTCCAGCTGAAGAAAGGAACGGCTAGTGACAGCACAGCAAATTCTTGCTTCTTTTCAGGAACATGCTGGGACAAGGTGAGATGAGGACAGACAGATGGACAAAATCAAGTTTTACAGGAAGCATGTTCAGCATTATTATCCCTCTTCTCCTTTTAAGGAGAAATGGCAGGGTAAAAACATTTTTAAATAAATAAAATTAAATACGTTCTCCCCCCAGCCTCATGTGTTTCACCTGCTCCATGTGTTCTTTCCATTTTCCCCATTCAATCTCTCTCTCTCCATCCACCCTTTAAGATATTGTCTTTCACCAATGGGTCTACTTTCAGAAGAAAAGCGGGGTAAAAATATTTCAAATAAATAAAATAAACCAAGCCCTAGGAACTTCCAACATTTCTACAAACTGTCTCATTATTATACTGCACTTGCAATAAAATTGATTATTATTTGTTATTTATTTAAAATATTTTACCCTGGTTTTTTCCTTTAAAGGACCCGAGGGATCTTGAAGTGATGCAACTGCTATGGGATGAGGAGGTGGTTTCCTTTTTTTAAAACAAAAACCCTCAAGCATCTGATAAAACAAAAAATTGAGCCATTTCAGAGCCAGGAAACCATCATCCTCCAAAATGGGCGTTCGTGCAAGTCATGTGACCGTAGACTTCCTGAAACCCTCCCTTCTCTTCCTGGGATACACCCTTGGCTAATCAAGGCGGGCCCTCGCCCCATTTCCGGGGGCGCTGGGACTACAAACCCCGTTGTCTCCAACCCACAGGCCCATGGGAGTTGTAGTCTCCATATATAGGCGTTTTTTTAAAAGGTTTTTTTTTTAAATAAAAGACCCAAGTAATTTAGAGGTGGTTAAAAAAAAGCAGGCCAAGGGGGCTCCTTTTCCTCATCATGACGTGGCCTTAATGAGCACACCCTGTTACCGGGGAAGGTCGCTGTTCTTCAAGCCAAGCTCCTAATTAATGAGGGATTACGGTCCACCTCAGGGTCCAGACGCAGTGGGGGTTTCAGCCCCTGCCTCGTCGTATGGGTGGAATTTAAATAATAATAATAACAACAAATGAGGAAAAAGAGGTCAAGCGCGAAGGAGGGAGGCTGGCGGGGGAGGCCTCGTCCGGCCCTGGGTGGCTTTTTTTCTCCTCTGTTCTGTTTTCTTTTTTACCTGAGGATATTGTGGGCCTCCATGCTGCGGTTTTGGTTGCTGGAGCAAACCACCGCCACCCGAAGCGGCGAGGAGGGCATGGCCGGCTTGTGGCTGCCCGCCCGGCGAAGGAAAGACGCGGGGGGCTGGGAGAGATGGAGAGGGCGAGGGGGTGGCCGAAGAAGGACCACCGGCGGCGGCGACAACGACGAAAGGCCCACGGCGAAGCTTCCCTTCCTCCCTGCCGACGAAGCCGGGCTCCTCTGGCGCTCACAAAATGGCGGCCGCGCCAAGCGGAAGAGGCGGGGCCTGGCGACGTGTCTGGCTTCCCCTTTGGGCGCCCCCGCCTTCCACGCTCGCTCCGCCCGCTAGCGGTCTCCCCTGACCATAGAGAAACGGAAGTCAGGGAAACAGAGTGGCCCCTCCTGGTCACGGCTCCATTCCATTCCTCTCCGATCTAGCCATTTCCTGCCTCTCTCTATGGTCATCCTGGAGGCTTGCTGGAGACCGGCACCACCACCCCTTCCCATCCGCCTCAATAAGCCGCCTTGGGTGCTTTTGGAGGAGAAAGGCGGCGTCAAAATATTTTAAACAAAAATAAATATTTTTAATGTGTGAATTCCATGGCAACGGTTCACTGGGCCTATCATGAAAAAAGCATAGGCCCTAAAAGCAGTGGTTCCTGACCTTGGGCTCCCAGAGGTTCCTGGACTACAACTCCCAGAAGCCTTTGCCACCAGTTGTGCTGGCCAGGACTTCTGGGAGTTGCAGTCCAAGAACCTCTGGGGACCCAGGATTGGGAAGGACTGATTCCTAGAGATTTTGAGGGGCTTATAACTCTCAACATCTCATCCTGCAGGATGTGATGACTGGGGATGATGGGAGTTGTAGTTCCCCAGAAATACCTGGAGAGCCATGGATTCCTTGGGTGAAAGAAAACAACAAGGGAAATAATAAATCTCCTTGTTAAGACCTACAGTATTGGGGGGAGGAGACAGATTCAAAGCCCTTTGCATCCTGGGAGTTGTAGTTTTCCTGGCCCTCCTATGAAATATGGCCCAAGGAACATTGATCATCCCTTGAACTACATTTCCCAGGATGCCTTATGCTACCCACAGAAGGAAAGTAATACTGTAAATATACAGTAGTCCTAACTAGGGAGTGGGTGGGATTTTACCTACATCATCATCAAGAACTGCAGAGCTGTCAGGGACCCTATAGATCAAGTCCAGCCCCTGTTAAGGAGCCACCGCGGGGAATCGAACTCACAGCCTCTGGCTCTGGAGACCTAAACCACGGAGCTATTGTTAATCCCTGCTCTGACTAGGAATTACTATTAAATAAGGCTTGCGTCTCAGCTTGAGAGATGGTCTTCCTCCTTCCATAAATGTATACAACTTCTATCCCCAAATTTGTTGTTGTTCTCGGGGGAGCATGGAAAAGTTACGCTTTTATCATATTTCCCAAGTCCTCCAGAAAAAGTGGCTTCTGGGGAGTTAGTCCCGAAGGAACTTTCCCAAATTCGATCACTTGCCACCTTTAAAAAGTTACTATTTCGGACTAAGATTTTCCAAACCCCAGAGCAGTTAGGGTCCATGCTGGCTGTGAAAGGTCCAGAAGGTGTGGGTCTACCAAGTAACTTTTCTCAACGTTGCTTCAGCCCATTCACCAAAGCCCATCCTCGATTACCCTGAACGTTTTTCCAAAATCGAATGTGGAGGATCCTTGAATGAAATAATAATAATTGCATGCTGCCAAGTCAATTATGAGAAGACTCAGAAGTGGTTTCCCCTTCCCTTCTTCTGGGGAGGGATCCCTGGGACGGTGCAGCTGGCCCAAGGCCACCCAGGCTGGCTCTTCTCCCAGGGGATTCAAACCCCCAATCTCTGGCCAGCCCTCCTTAAAATTGTTCCTATAAATATGTGTATAATACCTTGTTGAGCTGATCACCCCTTAAACTTTTATTCAGTTTATAGTCCCACAAAATATTAATATATATTCTCACAAATCAGCTTTTGCACTATTAATGTTTATTCTCACAAATCAACTTTTGTATTATTACTATTATTATTATTATTATTAAAGTTCAACCTTTGGTTTTTGGAAGTCCTCACCCTGCAGACTTTAATTTGGCTGCAGCTTCCGGCCTCTTAAAAGCACTTCCGGTTGACCCCGGATGCACCGAATTCGCCGTACTCCTCCCGTGTAAACCACATGGGTTCAAAAGAGGCCAGTCGGGCAATCACGGAGCCGCCGATCCAGGCCGCGCAGGATCTATTGGACGGCGTTGCGATCCGTAACAAAGCGCCCTCCGGAATATGTTGCTCAACCTCTTTGTAAAGCCTTTCCTCCAAGCCTCGGAAAAGAGAGGAACCCCCCGAAAGGATCACGTTCTTGTAGAGAGGGGTGCAAATATCCTTGTCGCACCTCTTAATGCTTTCGGTGATCATGGCGGGAAGGCCAGGGGCGTCCACACTGACTGTTTGAGGGGCAAAAAGGATTTCCGGCATTTGATGGAAATGGAAGTTGATCTTCATAGCGTTTCCATCTGGGAGGGTCAGGAGCTTCTCCACCTTCTTCTGAGCTTCTAGGTGGGGCTCCAAAGCCACATAGCAGAAATTCTTCCTGAGGGCCTTAACTATTTTTCTCTTTTTCCTGCTTAATGGCGCATTGTTGTTCTTCCAAAGGCAGTTGGCAAGGTGCTCGGTTATATCCTTCCCGGCCAGATCAAGTTGGACCACCCCGTGAGGTAAACAATGCCCGTCATAGACTGGGACCGTGTGAGTCACTCCGTTTCCGCTGTCCACCACCAAACCCATGATGCGGGCCGAGGCGTAAGCAGCCAGAACAGCTTGGACCGAGAGGTACAAAGCGGGAACCATGAACCGTTCAAACATCAGTTCTGTCATTTTCACCCGGTTATGAAGTGGGTTCAAAGGGCGTTCAGAGAGCAGCACGGGACATGTGCTGGCTTCTACCTTCAGCTCTTCTTCATAGACATGGCGCCACAGCTTCTCCATGTCGTCCCAATCGCTAATGACCCCTCTCCTGACCGGATAATTCAACGAGACCCCTTCCTTGGAGAGAGCTCGCTTCCCGATGTAGCAGGTGTTGGCATCCTCCTCAAAGCGGCCAACGGCGGACGGGAGGATTGACCATGGTAGAGATTGGCCTGCGATCCCAGCTTTGCACCACCCAGAGCCATTGTCAATGACGACCGCCGGTTTTCGCAAGACGTTCCCATCCGACATGGTTCCTTCAATTAAAAAAAAAATTAAGACAAAATGCAGTTGTGGTCTGAGAAGCTCTGGGGACCCAGGATTGGGAAGGACTGATTCCTAGAGATTTTGAGGGGCTTATAACTCTCAACATCTCCTCCTGCAGGATGTGATGACTGGGGATGATGGGAGCTGTAGTTCCCCAGAAATACCTGAAGAGCCATGGATTCCTTGGGTGAAAGAATAAATCTCCTTGTTAAGACCTATTTGGGGGAGGAGAGAGATTCAAAGCCCTTTGCATCCTGGGAGTTGTAGTTTTCCTGACCCTCCTATGAAATATGGCCCAAGAGACATTGATCATCACTTGAACTACATTTCCCAGAATGTCTTATGCTACCCACAGAAGGAAACTAAGAAATGTAGTCCTAACTAGAGGGGTGGGAGGGATTTTAGCTACATCATCATCATCAAGAACTGCAGAGCTGTCAGGGACCCTATAGATCAAGTCCAGCCCCTGTTAAGGAGCCACAGTGGGGAATCGAACTCACAACCTCTGGCTCCAGAGACCTAAACCACTGAGCTATTGTTAATCCCTGCTCTGACTAGGAATTACTATTAAATAAGGCTTGCGTCTCAGCTTGAGAGATGGTCTTCCTCCTTCCATAAATGGATACAACTTCTATCCCCAAATCTGTTGTTGTTGTTCTCGGGTAAGCTTGGAAAAGTTACGCTTTTATCATATTTCCCAAGTCCTCCAGAAAAGGTGGCTTCTGGGGAGTTAGTCCCAAAGGAACTTTCCCAAAGTCCATCACCTGCTGGAAGTTTAGTCTGAACATTTCCAAATGAAGCTACAAACTGTTGCCTGAAGATCATATTAGAATGATAGGAGGAAAAAACCTTTTTCTTTGGTCAAAGTTGTATGGTACCTCAGTTCCCCAAGAGGAGAAGGACCCACTGTGAGAAAGCTGCGTTGACATCCCAAAGGGTGAGACGTCCAAGCCAAGTGGTGTCATCATGGTGTCATAGAGTGGGGCCTGATGATGTCACAAATGGCAAGGCTGGTGATGTCACAATGCAGAAGTCCCGATTTTTAAAAATGAAATAATAATAGTAATAAAAATAATAATCAATTCCAGTGAAATCGCTGTAGAGTGAAATCCTCGTTAAGTGAAATAAAAAAGCCCATTGAAATGCACTGAAAACCCTTCAATATGGGTATTCATAGACATGGGCTGGTAAGGATTTGCTCTGTTTTTTAATGAAATCAACTGGTCCTGCAGCCAGCCAAGCAACGAACGTAATTAGACTGCAGTGGAACCCAACGGCTTGAGCATCTGGGAATGGACACTAACCAAATTAAGGGTTTTCATCTAAAAACTGACACTTCAAGCCGATCGGGAGCAGTTGTCTCAGTAAGACGCTCACTGGAAAAAAAGAAATAAAAAAACCGGCTGTCAACATTTTGCAAACTTTGGGAGCTTGTAACGTTTAAGCAAAGGCAAATGCCCACTCAGAAGCCAGAGTCAAGCCATCATCTAGAACAGAATCTTATAATATTTTGATTTATTTATTTTTTCTTTATCATCACCATTATCCCAGGAGATCAAGGGTGGCATAATCTTGCTGAAAACATGGAGTGGAAGGGAAATGGCAGTAAGTGTTTCCTTTGCTCCAGCCAGATCCTTGTGGTGTGTGACTCTTCCCTGCGATCCGTCACGAAAGTGACCGCACAACAGGAAGTCTGCTTACCTGATTTCCTTTCCACCCTGGGTTTAGAACGCAGGATCCTGGCCCTAGTTCTTCATTTCTCTGCCGGGAGATGGAAGCTATTCATCATAACCCCAGGTGTACACTAGGTGGTGCCCTAGGCTTTGCATCGTCAAAATAATTTTTTAGAAGGCAGTAAAAAAATGAAGCTAAATTCTCAGTGTGGTGTAGTGGATAGAATGAGAGACTAGGACTCTGGAGAGCAGAGTTCGAATCCCTGCTCAGCTGTGGAAACTGATGGTGGAATGGCAAAAACCTCTCCTTGAAAACTCTATTAGGGTCCCTATAAATTGGTTCCATCTTGACAGCAAAACACACACACACACAATTGAGGCTCAAGGGTCCCCAGATGTTCTCAGACTAAAACTCCCAGAAGCTTTCCCCACCAGCTATGCTGGCCAGGATTTCTGGGAGTTGTAGTCCTAGAACATCTGGGGACCAACGTTTGCAAAGCACTGATGCGGAAGAAAGAAGATGGGGCTGCTTATAGAGATCGAAAATCCAGGTCTTTTGCATGCTTTGGTAGCTGTACAATCAATTTCGTGTCAGCCTTCCCTCATTCAACCCATCTAAGTGCTTAATTGTGGGTTTGAAGAAACATTAAATGGAGGATGAGATACAGGACTCTTGGGACTTTTATAATGTGTTTTAGCTGCCTAGAGTGGTC
The DNA here is from genome assembly GCF_051106095.1 of Pogona vitticeps. Lineage (NCBI taxonomy): Eukaryota > Metazoa > Chordata > Lepidosauria > Squamata > Agamidae > Pogona > Pogona vitticeps. Next base: position 5,134,607 of record NC_135789.1, read on the forward strand.
ATAACTGACCAGATAGGTGGGAAATTAATTAATTAATTAATTAAATACTTTTTTGGAGGTGGCACTAGCTTAAATAATTAGTACCAATTTACTATGGCACTGCACCACTGTTAAATCACCCACCCCCTCCTGCAGTGCTGTTATTCTGGCTGCCTCTTTGGGACCGAGCAGGGTGATTCATAGTGATGATTATCGCTAACTCATTAAGGGGCAAGCATAACACAACTAAGACAAGGCTGAAGGCCAAGTTTGATGTTTCACATCTCCTAACCCATCACCAGCTGGAGGGGGTGACCTCTTCCAGATTGTAGGATGGATTAAGTGTTGGGGTACAAAATGGCAAAAGCTGGAAAAATGATGAAAACTGGACTGATGGGGAATGAGATCCTGGCATTTGGAAATCCCCCTTCAGAAGGGCTGGATTCTGCACCCCTCCCCGCACCTTGAGATTCTCCACCCCTGTTTTATATCAAAGATGATGCAACCCACTCCTACCAACAGAAAATACATCCATTGTGTCCTGTCTATAGATGGGAAGGCCTGGGGAGGGAACAGAAAAAATTGGGAGTGGAGGGGAGAGGGTTCCCCTCCACCCCCATTTTACCCCCTAAGCTGTTTCATATAGCTTCAAAAATTTTTGGAAATTCTACCTCTCTCTCATGGCTTGGCTTGAAGGATGATAGGGTTGGCCATGGGCTGAACACCTTTGAAGGAAGCAGGTGGAGTTCAGTACTCATGGAAGCCTTATTCCAGCTTGCAGGCTGTGGAGGGTGAAAAAGGCCATGCTTTTTCAGCACCATGGCCAGCTCCCAATGAAGGTACCTTGACCACCAGGGATCACCTTAGAGAAGACTCCAAGGCTATCTTAGAACGGCAGAGCTAAAAGGGGCCCTTATAGATCATCAAGTCCGATTCTGCTCCTGCCCAGGAGCCACGGTGGAGAATCAAACTCACAGCCTCTGGCTTTGCAAACAGAGGACTCAACCATGGAGCAATCCAACCCCAGGCAGCCTGAAATGAAATGTGAGCATATTTATGGGGTTGGACCACGGCTCCCGGAATTCCTAAGGTAGCACCTCCTCGACCTGAGATGATATTCTGTCCTGAGCCCAGGGTTTGAGAACGATGCAGAGATGATCTCATAGCTTACTGTGGAACTCATAGACACTTGAGTACCCTTAATATCACCTAGGATTGCCCCTCTCTGAGAGACTATGGGAGGCTTAAAGGGGCTACACTCCACCCCAGTGGTCTTGCAGGTGCTAGGAAGCCTTCTCCTCATGATCCCTTAGCCAAGAGGTCTCTCCATAGCTCCCCCCTGTCCCAATGCGGCACGATTCCAACACGTTGGACTCCACATCCCATCAACCCCCCTCAACGGCTAAGGTTATGCATCTCCCTGGATCTGCAGAACACCCTGTTGGGCAAGGCGGCTTGACTGTTTCTCACAGTCAAAGGAAATGCACTCTGCACAAGCTCAGGAGCACCTTCACATCTCCTTGACTTGGGTATAACCCAGCCTTTTCTACCCCCGCCTTGCCTTCCCTGAGCTCAAGACGCCTCGGTTCCTCTATGCTAGGATATCCTGACTCTATCTATGGCCAAGATGGCCCCTGAAACAGATGGCAGGCGGTCATGAAAAACTGGGAGGGAAATAGAGTGGACTACAAACTCCAGAATCCCTGAGGCAGCTGCTGCTGGCTGGCAGATGGTGGAACATCATTTGTGTTGAGTTCCTGTGCACAGGCGAAGTCTTGTTCATGAGAGATCCTAATGAAGGCAAAGGGTTTTTCTCAAGAGGGCCATGTCCCCTTGTTCTGTCTCCTCCACCTGTTCTGCCTTGGCTTCTCTCCAGCAGCCACAGGAAAGGCAATGACTCAGCCAAAACAAATAGCGCATCCCCAACCCCTCTCAGCCTGAACTTTAAAATCTGCATTCCAGGCGGAACACCTCTGCCGTGCAAAAGAGGAGGAGGAACAGATGTATGAACAGAGCAACCCAACTAGAGAAGGGGGACGGCCCATGGAGGAACAGCTTCCTAAGCCATGCCAGGCTTTCCCCCACACACACACATCTTTCCTTGTCTTGAGCTGGCTAGCTGGCTGAGTGGTTTAGTCCCTGGCTGCAGAGCCAGCCTGGGTAGCCTTGGGCAACCTACACAGTCCCAAGGATCCCTCCCTCTAGAAGAAGGGAAGAGAATTCTGCGTGTTCTCTACCTTGGAAAACCATGGAATGGGTTGCCATAGGTCAGAGGTGACTTGAAAGCACATGATGATGATGATGATGATGATGATGATGATGATGATGATGATGATGATGATGATGATGATGATGATGATGATGATGATGATGATGATGATGTATTCCTTGTCATAAGGCCAGCACCCAGCAGCGACTTGGAAAAGACTCAGTGATGGAAAAAATTATCTCAGCCGGGGGGGGAACAAGGTTTGGGGCTCAGACGCTCTTTGAACCCAAGAGGCTGGAACCCCTTTCCTGCAACCAGAGCCCATGATGCTGGTGTCTTCCTCCCCCCCCCCCTCTGAGACAACCTCCTTGAACCTGGGCTAATCTCGGCAGCCCTTAATCCTAGTTTCAGCAGAGTTTGCAAACGCTGCTTTTTGGGCCCATAATCGCATGATCAGGCACTAATCATGTGAGAACCCCATCAGTATTTCATTCAGAAACAGCAATTAGCCACCAGATTGACCCAGTTTTCTCCCCCCCCCCTTACATAAGCATCACATGGCAGTCAAATTCTGGGTGTAATTCAGGAACCAGAGGGGTCTAAACAGAAGGCCTTTTGCCTGCTGAAGGATGGTCCCTTTTTTTGTTTTTAAACGGAGCAGACTTTTTGATCCAGTGAATTTCATTCTCCAGCAGGATCTGAGTTTTGGCTTCCTCCCTCATGTGAAATCAACATTTGAATTCTAACCTCCTGCAAATAAATGATGTAAATCAAAAACTCTTGAGTTCTCCTGGGGAGCCGCCTGGCGTTCAAAGTCACCTTCATCCATCCTTGCTTCTACTGCATCTGTTTGGCAATGATCCTTGCCGAATCCAGGCGAGGCGCCTTTCTTTACCAAAACAGGTACTGGATTGGGACCAGGTGCAACCGTTTAGTGGAGACACAAGTGGGTTGGGTACTACAACTTCCATCATCCTTCATCATCACCTAGGCAGGCTAGGGAAGATGGGACATGCCATTCCCCAACATATACAGTACAGGCATTCTAACAGGGTCAGAAGGTTGCAGCAAGACTCAGAAGATGCCGGTTCAAGCCCTCTGCTTGGATTATGGGTAAGGTAGTCCCAAAGGAATAAACATTTCCCAGCTCTGGATCCATCTGGTCTTAGAAAAGGGAACAAACGCCCCCCCACCCCCCACCCCAGCTCCTGGCCTGATCTTTTCTATGCCCAAGGGCATTAATATCCCTAAAAGCCAGGCGCTCGCTCCCTTCTGCGGCCACAAAGTAATTACAGCTCTTAATAAAATGTTGCTGGGACATTTCTCTTTATCAGCTGTCTTAATTTGCTCTGGCTTGGTAAAGTGGCTGAAAATAACTCAACCCCCTTGCCCATCCACACCACCCCGCTTGCTTGCTTTCGTCTCTACTTCTCTCTCTCTCTCTCTCTCTCTCTGCTTCTCAGGGAGGGAGGGCAAAGTGCCAAGATCAATACAACTGACCTTGGAATAGATCAAGGAGGTGGCCAGATCCCTTTAGGGCAGAAAGCCATCAGCCCTCTGAAACAAGAGTCGCTGGGTGAGTGGCCAGAAGGGGCTGCCAGGGCCTGGAGGCCATGCACGGAGGGGCGGCCAGGGTGGCACTGATGCCAATGAAGCCCGCGGAGGCGAAGCTGCCATGCAACTGTGCCTGGAAATAATGCCCACGGAGAACTGCACAGCCATGCTATTTCTCTCTTGCCACAACTCCAGCGGCCGGCCAGACCTTGTGGGTCCATCTGTTTGGTGGGGCAGCACCAGCTAGCAAATGGGGCTACGATGACCCAAGAATGTGCTTTTTTTAAAAGCCTAGATTGAATCAAGGAATCTGCAGCCTGGCCAGAAACAAAAGGGAATATTCTTTGGAAGGCCACCCCAATTCCTGGAGCATCAGTCCTGGGTCTTCCAGAGTGGTCTTCAGAGTCTATCCATCATCTGCAACTCTGCCAGGGAATACCAGACTCGGGTTTGTTCTCTTTTGCCTTGCCAACACCACCCCTCAGTAGTCACATTGTGCCATGCTGGGAACCTCAAACATTTGTGGAAGATCAGTTCGAAGGTGGTTGCCCTGTGGGATTATTAAATCATCCAAAAATGATCAGATCATTTGTAGCTCAATAGCCACCAGTATTCTGGGATGGGGTCCGAGGAAATAAATAAACACTCCAAAGTCTTGTTTAATGGCCATGCCCACTTCATCATAACATCCTTGTTCACTTCGTTTCCCAGTTTCCCCCTCCTCTCTTTTCAAAAAGCTTGAGAAATCTTATTTACAAGCATCCTGGTGTTTTGGAGTACAGTAGTTTAGATCCCCTTTTTTTGGCCTTCGGCATTGCCCGCCACTGGAACACAGCCCTGAAGAACTCTTCAGACACAGAACGACAGGTCAAAAGATTCCCTTTCTTTTATTTCGTAAATCCTGTGGCACCAATCTAACCCATGCCTCTATGGGGACGTGCCCCCCCCAAAAAAACACATACCAAGTCGTATGAAGTTTTGTTGATTTTTATTTGCTCCTGACAGATGGTAACGAGAGCCAATGACAATTGAGGCTGCTCCTAATTTGCATAGCTCCGCCCTGGGTTGGTCTCTTGGTTCTCCCACATTGGGATCAAGAGACAGTGCCCAGAAACTAATTTGAAGTAACACCTATCGTTGTGTATAAGCTGCCTTGCGTGTGTTCATTTCTGAAAGCTGGGGGTTTGATTTCATTTTTAAAAATAACGAACCACTACGATGAATACGACTCGGTCCAAAACTTAGCAGGCAACCTCGAGCAACTTTCTCTCTCTACAGTAAGACAGGAAATGGCAAGATTTAAATAAAGTAAATCATTAAAAAAAATAAGGGGGGTGCAGGTTTTCCAAAACCACATCAGTATTGCTGTAGAAAAATGCCCCGTTAATTGCATTATCTATTTAAGAGAAACCACCAGGAAATCTGAAATGGATTCACAAATTTATCCTGGACTAGGGTCCAGCTGTCGTTTCATTCGTCCACCAATGCAGTTAAGGCAATTCGAGGGAAATCAGTAGGTAATCAAGCCTAAGGCTTTTGCGGGCATAGGGTCAAGGAAGGAAGGAGTAAATAAACAAATACATCAATACATCAATTTATCTCCCCCATACAACTAAGAGTACTCAAGCAGGAAAAGCAAGGGTAAACTTTTGGCACTAAGGCACAAAATGATTATTTTAATACTGAGGAGTGGCTACCATCTGTGTATTGCAGAAGCCGGCAGTGGGGGGGCGGGGGAAGCGTGAGCGATCACAGGATTTTAATTTGCTGCCTTCCATTGTTCAATGTCACTCTTAAAACATCTTCTCTTCCCGGCTCCTCGCCAGATCCCCCTTCCTGCTCCTGCCCACCTTGTTCAAGGTGACTCTCTCCAGATCCCCCCTTTTTTTCTACTACAGCACCCATCCACCCAGGCCTACAGTCAAGAGTGATGGGCTTTGTAGTCCCCAATAAGGGCAGGGTGCCCTATTGGAGACGAGCTCCCTTAATCATCTCTGCTAATGACCAGCAAAAAAAGTTGCCCAACGTGACACAAGACCTGACAGAACAGAGATCAGCTCCAGAATAAGACGCTTTTTAAAAATAAAACGTCCCGCAATCAAAACACTGCATTTTAATTTATTTTTTATTTTTTGCATTTCAGGTGGAGATGTTCAAATCCTCACCCAGTCTGGCTTTTTCTCCTTTCCAACCAGTGGAAGAGACTACTAGGAGAGACTTTAATTAACCTCCCAAAAGGTTATTATTAGGAAGTGGGTACAGTGGGGTCTCTACTTAAGAACTTAATCTGTATTGGAAGGTGGTTCTCAAGTTGAAAAGTTCTTATGTTGAATCTGCATTTCCCATAGGAATGCATTGAAAACCATTTAATCCGTATCTGCTCTTTTCTGTCCATAGAAACTACAGTACCTCCGAAACTAATGTTTGCCACCTGGCGCTCCCCAGACACAGAGGACAACAAATCCCAACATCCCCCTGGCTAGTTGGGGAATCATGGGAGGGGGTAATCCAAACACACCGTGGAGACCCCCACACTGGGGAAAGACACAACAGGAGGCAGATGTCTGGACAAGGGAATATCTAGATACATGAGAAATGGCAGTTACATCTAACATCCGGAGGTGAAGAAAACAGTTGAAACAGGGGAAAAGAGATCCAAAGCAGAAAGATTGGAAGCTAGCTCCTCCCTCCAGGGTGGCTGCCAAAATGGTCCTTCCCCTTTCCAGCCGGTCTTTATATACTGCAAGTAAGCTCCACCCACCTATGTGCCCTGCTCAGCCATTCCCCTGGGTCTTAAAGTTCCCTCTGATTTCATACCAGCTCCACATCAAACAGTCATGGTTCCCCACCTTGTGTTCCCAGATGTTCTTGGACCGCAACTCCCAGAAATCCCGGCCAGCCCAGCAGGTGGTGAAGGCTTCTGGGAGTTGTTGTCCAAGAACATCTGGGAACACAAGGTTGGGAAGCCAATGTTTAGCTGGCAGGCCTAATCCATGCATTGAGAGTTCAGTTCCACCACCTCCTGGTACCTCTCGTCTATATTACAGATGCAGGTGTAGTGGGTGAGATTGAATGTCAGCCCCATTTTACCGAGGAAAACAATTTGCCTATGAAAATGAGGCATAAGGAAAAAACATAATACTTCACTCTCCAGAGGGCATACATAAGAGGCATTTCTTGCAACTGAGAAGGGTAGATCTTTTCCAGAATGGTGCTCAGCACCCACCCTTGCCAGAGAGATGAGTTAGAAGAGGCATCATCCTAGAAGAAACATATGTGTGAAGTCTGGCCACGCTACAGTTCTCTCACTACAATTCCCAGAACCCCCCAAGGGGCTTCCCAGCACCACGGTGCCCATGTGCCATGAATGGAGGAGAGACATTCACTCCTGTTTAACAGAATGCCTCTTCTAGGGCGACGCTGGCAGTCTACAGTTCCAATTCATAGACACCTTAAATTAACATTTTTTTATAAAATACACCAGTCCGCTCTTATTTCAAAGAGGAACCCACTGAATTGATCCATAGGATGCTGTGTGTATGTGTTTTCTTGAAGAAAAGATAACCCATTATCCACTTAATCTTTGCAACCTTCTTGCTCACTGGCTCTTACGCACGTCGTCCTCCAGCAGTAAGACACACACACACCCATCCGATGCTGTAGGGTTTACTCTTAAGTAAGCAAGAACTTCACCTGGCACACTTCCCCCCCCCCCTTGGCCAGGTTTACTCAGGAGAAAGCCTGCGTCCCGAGCCTGCCTGTCACCTCTCAAGCCAACACGGGGCTACAGTCGGACGGGCCCGATCCTACACGCACACCCTGCTCTCAGCCCCAGGTAGTTGGGCCCGATCCACCTAGGGAGATTGGGCCCGATTCACGTAGGGAAGGTGGGCCCGATCCACGGGGGGGCGGGGGTGTCTCCGCCTGGCTCTCCGGGTTGTTGGCGGTTCCGCGATCGCGTGGGGCTCAGTTGCCCCGCTTGCCGGGGGCGGCGGCGGCGGCGGAAAGGGGAAAGTTCTCGGTCAGATAAGCCACGAGGAGACAGATGAGGACCAGCATCACGCAGATGGATCCCCCGACGGCCGTCATGGCGATCACGATGTCCCGCATGCCGGCCGGCTGGACGGTGAACTCGACGCACTCCGGGGGCCAGGAGGGCGGCGGCGGAGAAGACGGAGGTGGATCGGGCCCACGGGCCTGGGCGGCGGAGAGGGAGCCGAACAGGGGCTGCAAGCAGAGGCGGTAGCGGACGCTCCCGTGCGCGTCGGGCAGGAGATAATCCCGGCAGGCGGCGCCCAGCTGCACGCTGTCACACTGGAAACGCGTGTAGGCGCCTTCCCACGAGCAGGAGAGCCAGAAGCCGCGCAAGCGCCGCCCCGGGTCCGGATCGGGCCGGGGAGGCCAGCCCCACTGGAGGAGGACGCTGCCGTTGAGCAGGACGTTGGCCCCGAGGCCCCCCGGGCCGGGCGAGCGGTGAGCCACGCAGGTCCGCGGCGCGCACTGGAAGCCCCGCGCCGGGCGGCGGAAGCAGAGCCGCCCGCCCGCCGTCTCCCCCTCGGCTTCCCCCTCGCTCAGCACCTTGTAGGGGCACCACGGCTCCTCCCCGGGGCTGGGGGGCGCCCGGGGCTCCGCCGCCTCCCCGGCCGCCGGCCCGCGGGCCCGACAGAGGAGCAGCAGCAGCGCCAGCCGGGCGATGGCCAGAGCGAAGCCCATGCCGGCGGCTCATGGATGGGGGGCGGCGGGGTGTGTGTGTGTGGGGGCTTCCCGGCCGACCCGACGCTCCTAGCGGGGCTCGGGCGCCCGGGGATGCCCGGCGGGGCCGGAGGGCGAGCCGGCCGGGGCCCTCCGCCCCTTGGCCGCCCGTTCCCGGGCCATCGGCGCGGTCATTTTCAAAGGGGCAGCCTGGAGAGAGAGGAGGAAGAGGAGGAAGGAGAGCGGAGCGGGATGGGTGGGGGCGCGAAGGCTCCGGCGCCGCCTCTCCGATGGCCTCCGCCAGCCCCGTTAACTCTCGCCGGGCCGGCAAGGTGTGGCGTCCGGGCTGGTGGTGGCTGCTCCCTTTTCTCTCTCTCTCTTCGTAGAACAGGCTGAAAGCCTCAAGCTTGGCCAAGTGCCCCTCTGGAGAACTACAAAACCCATAATCCTTGCTTTTTAAGGACTACACATCCCACATTCCACCGAACGACCCTTCCCAGCATCTAATTCTGAGGGGCAGAGAGCCCAGAATCTCTTCTCTCTGGAGGATGATCAATCCCAGCCTTCTGTGTTTTGAGGAGTACAGACATGGGAATCCCCCGGTTCTGTTTTTGAGGACTACAAATCCCAGATTCCTCCACAGAGTCCTGAAGAAACCCTGGTTCAGAGGGGAGGGTGGGTCATGCTGCAGTCCCAAAGATGCTTAGCTTAGGTGTAACTTCCTTTTTTGAAGATGCAGTAGTGTTGTGCAGTGGATGGAGCATTGGGCTAAGACTGGGGGTGGAGAACGCCAATGCTCTGGTTTCAAGCCACCTATGTGGAGTCCATTTATGACCATCACAACTCGTCACCCAGGGGTGGCCCAAGAATTTATCCAATCCTCCTTAAAGCATCCCTGTTGCCTGCCATCACTCCTTCTTGTGTCCATGAGTTCCACGGCTTAACACCCTGAAGATTTCCCACCATTCAGTGGATGACCTCTTTGGATTCTGATAGGAAGAGAAAGCATGACATCCATCTCTGTATCCATTTTCTCCGTCATTTCACTCAAAAGGAAGGGCTTAAGGATGATCCTTCAAGGTTGAGAGAGCACCTCAAACCAGCATGAATCTGATGTGTCTTCACTCTGGAGATTGCTTTGCCTCTGGAAGGGTCTCTCACTGCACTACAATCGTTTTGACCTGGCAAAGGTACCGTAGACAACTATTCCCCTTTGATTTTCCCTCCAAACATTCCTATCTCCCAGAGTTAGGGAAAAGTTACTTTTTTGGACTATAAGGTCCTAAATTGCAGCCACCACGGTCACCACCCCAGTGGTTACCAGGGGCTCCAATTTCAGGGGTGCTATGAATCCACTCCAGGATTTACTCTGTCTAAGGCTGAAGGCAACCCCCAAAATAGGCCCAGCCTTCCTGTAAAAAGCAGAGTAAATCCTGGCATGGATTTACAGCACCCCTGGAAATGGAGTCACTCCATGTAGCTTTCTGCATGATCTCAATCTCATGATCTTCCACCATGATCTTCATCATTCTTCAGCCAAGCCAGAGCTTGGGAAAGTTGCCTTATAGAATCATCATCATCATAGAACTGCAGAGCTGAAAGGGATCTTCCCATCCAGCCTCTTTCAAGGAAGGCACACCCTAGGAATTGAACGCTGAACCTCTGCCTCCAGAGACCTAAACCACTGAGCGATCCGGCTTTCTGGAGTCCATCTCCTCCAATGGGGATGATGATTGAGGGATTCTAGCCCCGGCACTGCCCAAAAGGGGCATTTTGAAGCATTTCCATTTCCCTCATCGGGTAGCCTCTTGCACACAGGTTAAAAAGTCTGGATCCAACAGCAACGGACTCTTCACGGGGTGAGCCCTCCGGCCGTCAGTTTTGACTAATGCGGCTGCTGTTTCCTTCCAGCCTTTGGCCGCTTGGCTGCTTCCTTGCAAGATCCGTTCCCCCCTCCCCCACCCCGCAGGACGAGGCCTTCTCTGCAAAAACAGTCATTAATAAAACATCGCTGGGGACACAGGTCCACCGCCTGGTTGCAAACGAAGCCAGATTGATCGAACAAGACACGGCAGACGTGTGAGGTCAAACAGTTTGCCTCGCCAAGGATTTCTCTGTTGGAAAGAAGCAAAAGCCGGCTCTGAGGTCTGCAGAAGGCTCTGTCTTCATCACAAAAAAGGGTTTTGGGGACCCCTTGCCATTGACCAGTAGATTTGCCAGAAAGGCTATGAAACATGCAAGAGGGCTACCTCAAACTATCTTGAACAAGCGGGGCGAATCCATCTGGAAAAAGGCATTCTCTCAGTAGCTCTGTCCCCATCTATTCCATTCTTTAAGGAAAGCTTTCAAACATGCAATGTTTGAAGACGGTACCCTATCCCAAAAATCACTTCTCTCACACACTTTTTTAAAGCATTAACCAGTATTCCTTGAATCTCATCCAGGAACAAACCATTCCATGGGTCTGTGCAACTGGTACGATAAAGATCTTTAGCCCTGGTCAAAATCATAAGAACAGCCTTTTAGATCCACTGAAGTTGATTGGGCTTCCAAGGGCTGGCCCAGGTAGATCATATTACAGTAGTCTAGCCATGATGTATGGTTTGAGGGCCACATCCTGGATCTTTGGGAAGGGAAATACTTGGGGATTTTTTCTGTTTCATAGGGAAAAAAGGCCAAAAGTCTGGGGCTAGATAAGATTACATTTAATAGCTTTTTACATATGTGGCAGTTTTCAGAGAAGTAACCCTATTCGTTTGTTTCCAGAAAAAATATAAATATGTTGTTTTGTCCACCTGTGTCTGAAAACATGGACTATAATAGACAAAAGCTCGCACCAAAATAATTTTTTTAGTATGAAAAGTGCCACACAATATTCGTTACTACATTTATATAAGGCTGATGCATTTGCAAACAACTTTCCATCACAGACTAAAAGCAAACACACACCAGGTAAAACCAATGTAACAACGTTAAGCCAAATAAACACTTTGTAAATCTCTCTCTCTCTAACATTAAAACAAGCACCTAAACCACTACACGGGGTTACAAAAGTGTTTACTGTTCCATCAACTTTCCATTGTCTCATGCGTGTTTATGACTTCAGCTCATGAAGATGAAAAATTATTCAGCAACCCATCAGCCTATCTAAAAAGTTAATTAAATCTCACAATCAATTGATTTGTTATATTTATCTTTCAATTTCCCTCCCGTCTAGCCAAGGTGCACACAGTGCTTCAACTTTCCACGTTATCCTTACAACACCCGTTTGAGATAAACGAGGCTCAGAGACCGGGGCTGTCCCGTGAGTTTTACAACTGAAATGCACCTCAGGTCATCTGACCTTTAACTCTTTTTGACTACAAGTCCCATCATTCTGGGAGGCCTACCTGATAGACAGGCGCCTTACAAAACCTGGACGTAGCTCATCTGGGACAAAGACCTACTCCGGAAGGCTTTGAGGCCTAGCCCTGGCCAAGCTCTGAGAACTTCCTTTCTGAACAGGAAGTAAGGCAGAGCTAGGCCTAGCTAGGCCTTAAATCCTTCCAGTGAAGGCCTTTCTCCAAGGTGAGCCATAGTTAAAGATGTCAGGTAGAACTCCCAGAAGGGAGAGTTTTGGGACTTGTAGGCAAAATAAAAAGAAAATCCTCTCCCTATCATTTGAACGCTGGTGCAGCACATGGATTCTCATTTCTCCCAGCGCTGGGCTTTGTTTTCGCCACTGTTTTTCTCTGCCATACCTTCTGTGCCACTCAGGTTTCTTCTGAGCATGCTTCCCTCTTGCGTTTTGGCTCCAGTCCCCACCCTGAGTTCCCTGTTAGAAGCTCACCTCCAGTTGCAAAGGCCGACGCCCGTCGATTTACCTGCGAGTAAACCCCGCTACGACCTGCGAGGAAGCATGCTGACTACACACTTTCCCCTTGAACACAAAGGCTTCTGTCGACGCTGTGATTGCCAGAGGCCAGCCCACCTCACCCCCACATCGTTCCCACAACACCCACAGACAGCAATGCCCAAGAGGGTTCGCGATCAAAACGGTTTGCCTCCTTTTAATATACTTCACATTAAAAAGCAGCCGGGTGTGCCTGAGACGGGGCAAGAACAGACAGAGGTGGCGTCGGCCTAAGGCTAGCCAACCCTCGTCGCATCGTGCCAGCCGTTCCTTCGTGGCCAAAACCTTAATCAGTCCTGAAAGGACGGGGGGTTACGGAAAGAGAAATCTCATTTAATTCTTGACCTGCAGTCAAGTTCGTTCAGATCTCCAGAAGAGCCTCTCGGCTTCACGGGCGACCGGCTCCAGCTCCTGCTAAGCAGACACCCGGATATATCGGCGTTTGTCCCTGTGGATCTTGAGCTACCGGGAACACAAATCGGTGCTAAGTCCTTCCGGCGGAAACGGCGGCTTCTGGATTTTTTTCCTTCCCGAAATGGTTCCGAGCGCCTTCAGTAGTAATCTTCTTTTTTGTGAACTCTCCCCACAGGGCCTCTGGGTTCGTGGGCCAGCTCTGCGTCGTCAGGGTCCTCCGCATCGCCTTGGTGGTCTTCCTGTGGTCAGGGCGAAAAGAGGAAAAGCCGGTTCTTTTGTTGCAGAACAAGGGGAAAGACTTCACTAACATCTCTGCCCCTGTTTCCCAGGAGCATCTCCCAGACCCACTGTTTTTCCTTGCATGGACAAGGACCAATGGCATCTGAAATAGTCAAAGTGGTGCATATAGGCGCAAGCGTTGCCCAAAGGCATGGAGCCCCCCCTTCACAGTCCGTCACTCCCTGGGTACTCTTAAGGTCTGACATTAATTGTTTCTGAGCAGCTCAGGAGATGGGAGGGCAGCGAGAGGGTTCGTCTGAGGACAGGAGACTTCGTTGCTTGCTTCGGGGAGGGCCCACTCCACTCCCCTCTTCCCCCCTCCTGCTGCTCACAAAAAAGGGCAATATAAACGGAGATGGCCCTGCCACTTTCTGACTTCAGGACCAAGGAAGGAAGAGTTTCCTCCCTCAAAGTATTGTTAAATCTGTGGAACTCACTGCCACAAGATTGCTTAAAATGAACTGTTTGGAAAGGATGACTGGACAATGGATAGAACCACCATCCTGTACGCTGGGGCACAACCAACGACATAAAGCTGAGAAGGTAGGAACTTCCAACTTCTCGTCAGTAAAGATTTCCTCCATTTGGGGGCAAATGGAGTGTCGTGTGCCTAGCTTTTACACCCTGACAGGTTCAAAGTAAGAACATCCAAGCTGGAAGGTGTTTACTAAGGGGTGCCAACTTCCATGTTACTGCCACATAGAAACAGTGGTGTTGCAATGACCTCCCTGGACTACAACTCCCAGAATCCCCCAGCCCACATGGCCACTGCTACTGGGAAGATTCTGGCTGTTGTAGACCCAACACGTTACTTGGCCAAGCTGTGCTCACCTTTAAGTTAGTTGCAATACAAGGATCTTTTGGGAAGCAAAGGAGAGGGTGTGTTTCTACGCAATCATCTTTAACACACCAGTGAATAGAGGGGGGGGGGAATGGAAATCATTCTACTGCAACTCGCTAAAATCACCCTACCTGATCGTCTGGAAAAGAGGTTTACTTGCCCTAGGCGATGAGCTAAAAAGCTGATTGGGAAACTTGCTCAAGATGCAAGCAGCATTAAAAAAATCAAGGAAGGGAAAAGAGAGAGGAGGAGGAGGAGGAGGAGGAGAAGAACCTGGGCTTCGTACAAGATCTTGTTCCTCGTCTTCCTGATAATCATCCATCAGATAATCTGCTCTTGTTTTGGGTGCTCCGGCTTCCTGGGGAGGAAAAAAGGCACACACAGAGTTGGTCTGGAACAGGAGACTGAGTTTCACTCGAGTTTAGCCCCCAAGCCTACTGTGACATCACAGTAATGGGGAATGCAGTGGTTACGACGAAACCATTCGAACGCAGGACTCTGGCCCTCGTGCCGGAATTGCTGTGCCACACCGCTCACTGCCCGATGTTGGGCTAGTCATGATCTGACCTCACGGGGTACTTGGAGGAGAGCTGGCAGCCTGTCACGAGAAGCATGGGCTCCTCGGTGGAAGCGCCAAACTCCTTGCTTCGAGGAAAGCTGAGAAGCAGGAAAGGCTGTGTGGGGGGGGCACCTAAAATCTCCCTTTCCGTTCCCCGTTCTAATCACCCCCATCCTTGGTCTCCGATCAATCGGACCGCTTTGCCCCAAAGGCACGCACCTTACGGATCTTCTCCTTGGTGACACCTTTCGCAGGCTGGTTGGTTTGGCCCGGTTCATCGGCCTGGCCCGCTCTCTCTTCGAATTCGGGACGCTCCAGTTCCGCCTCCTCAAACTCATCTTCCCCTTGGTTATTGGGGTCTTGGGCAGGATCCGAGGCATTATCAGGTACCTGGGCAGGAAAGAGCGCAGCTAGTTCCAAAATGCTGCAGCCAGATTACTGGTCAGTGCTGGTTATAGGGAGGACGCAACTCCCTTATTACAACAGCATCACTAGTTGCCAGTCTGTTTCCAGGCCCCGCTGGGTCAAAGCTACCGCATAGGAGTCTTCTCCGCTTTTAAGATCTTCCGGAGAGGCCTTCCTCTTGTGTCCACCATTTTTCCAAGCTCATTTGGTGAGGACACAAGACAGGGCCTTCTCGGTGGTGGCTCCCAGGCTTCAGAACACACCGTCCCGAGAAACGAGGTTGGCCCCCTCCCTCTTGTCCCTCCATCGTCAGGCAGGCTTTTAAGCAATAAGTTGTCCCAGGTACGCTGGTTTTTAACGTACACATTTTAAAATGTTTTTTAAATGATGTTAAACTTGATTTAAAAAAATCTTAATATAGGGTGAATTGTGTGGGTGTTTTTTTAAAAAAATATAGTATTTGTGTAGTGTTTTTCAAATCTGTTTTTTTATCGGTTGAGAGCCACTTGGGGTCTGTGAGCTCTCTAGCGGGCAGTATCATCTGGCATGGCCATATGGCACCTCTGTTCCTCCTACCAGCTGGAACATAACAAAACAAATGTGCTAAGGAGCACTGCAGGTCCTGTATCTGCATTTCGTGGAAATATCTGGCTGCCACTATCAGAATAAAATATCAGTAGTGATGGCATTTTCAGATTTCTTGGACTATAAATCCTATCATTCTCCAGTCTGGGAGTTCTACCCCACTGACAGACACCTTGCAGACACCTAAATGTGGCTCACCTGGAAGAAAGGCCTAAACAGGAAGGCTTGGTGGCCTAGCTAGGCCTTGCACTGCCTAACTTCCTGTTCGGAAAGGAAGCTCCCAGCTAGCACTGGGACGAGAAGAAGAAGCTTGGGCACAGCTAGATCTAAAAGCCTTCTAGCTGAGGTATTGTCCCTTCAGGTGAGCCACATTTAGGTGTCTGCAAGGTGTCAGGCAGAACTCCCAGAATGGAGAATTATGGGATTTGTAGTCCAAGAAATCTGAAAATCCCATCCCTAGATCTCAGACACAGGGGGCTCATAACTCCCCCAGAAGTTGCCATCTTGATCTTCCAATGCTTCTGACTATGAGTTTGTGCCAATCTGACCTCAAAATAGGAACTCTCCAGACCACAGAACCTCAAGATGCTTCTCGCTCCATGTACAAACCCCAGGCTTCTCGCCTCTTACCGCTGCTTGCAGGATGACAGTCTCTTTCCGAGTGCGGGAGTTGTCTTCTCGCTCAATCATACCGGCGTCTGAAGAAAGGAAGGGGAAATACTGAATATATCCTGCCTACCTCCATATTCTCAATTCAATTCAGACCTGCGCCTTGTCAGACCGCCAGGGCAGCTTTCCAGAACTGGGGTTTCTGTTCATGGAAATATTGCACAGGATCCCGGCCTGTCTCCCAAAATTCAGGAGGAATCGAGAGTAAGGCAAGAACACAAGAGACTCAACTGCTTATGGAGGATGCGATAAGAGACTCCAGAAAAAGATGGTTGAAAGATGAGCCGACACTTCCTAAAACTTGGTGTCTGGGGTCACTAGAGACCTACCATCATGTTTGCGATTGCTCGATTTCTTATACCCATTAGGAGAATTAAATTTACAGCCTTTTTTTAATGTTTGGGGACCTTTATCCCCCTCAGGTGACTGAGAAACGAGGGAGGTATCCATAGTGACCAGGCAGAAGCAAGATGGCTGCTCTTCACTGACTTTTTTTAGAGCTACCAGAAAGCCACCCTGGCCCATGCTGGCATGAAGATGTTGAGCGTGGTAGCCTCTAGAGCAGTGGTTCCCAACCTTGTGTGCCCAGATGTTTTTGGACCAAAACTCCCAGAGGCCTTCACCACTAGCTGTGCTGGTCAGGATTTCTGGGAGTTGTAGTCCAAGAACATCTAGGTTGGAAACTACTGCTCTAGAACCTACCCGGTTCTAGAGAAAGCCATATCATCAGTCTACTGGACCACCTCAACCTGGCTATGGATCTCGAGGGCCAACGTTTTCACCATGGCCTGCAACCAAGAGCTTTACCCAGAGACACTGGGGGTTCAACTGGGTTCTTCTGATTCCTCATTATTTGTCTGCCTCCAGGTTTCGCTCCCGGTTCTGTCCCCCTCTTCCAGAGGTGGACAAACAATTACCAAGACTCCCAATTAGGCATCTTCATAGCAGGGTCCCTCTGTCAAGGTTGAATCCAAATTAAGACACGGAGGGTCAGATGCTCCCTGTTTCGCCACCCCACACTGTGACCCAGTCTCCTCTACCGCCGAGGAACTGGCTTTGATGTAAAGCAATTAATGCCACCCCCAACGGGGACCTTGGAAGTGGGTCAAACAAATGCCAAAATGCTGCTGTGCACCATGGGGGTAAAAGCCACAGCTGTCCACATTCCAAGCTAGAGGTTGCTTTCGTTCCCAAATCATCTGCCTGGCCTGCAGTTTTGTTAGGATACTTTTAAAAAAAATAATAACCTACACAACAAATCATCTAATTCCTTTTCCGGGCTATGAACCATTTCCTCCGGACACAAAACATTTCTTCAGATTCAGCCCAGAACTTTAGGATGAGTGGGGGAAGGAGTGGGGAAAACCCTCTTTTAAAAACGACTACTGCCAAAAACCTCCCGCTCTTGGCTGGAGGAATCGGATGAGGCCGCTAGGATGCTACGGAATGTCCATGATCAGTCAAACTGTTCAGATTATTCCAAAGAAAGAGTGAGAGAGGATAAAAGAATGAGAAAGATCAGCCCCTACAGACTTAAAATATTATCCGTAACAGTGGAGTGAAGACTAAAATGTTTCCCAAGATCCCAGAACTCTGACAAGGGGAGCCTGACAACCATCCATGGGGGCCACATGCAAGCTATACAGGGGTGCTGGGTGTAGTGGATGGCATCATAGTCCCTGAGAGCCCTTGTGCCACTAACCCACTGAGACTACCCTTACTGCTGCCGCTACCAAGTAATCTCAAAAACATGGGTCACACCAGTTGCAATACCACATAGTGGAGAAAAATAGCAGAAGATGGCATAATCCTCTAACCTCAACCGAATGCTTAAAAATACATAAATTCACAGGATTCTGCTCTGCATCATCCTACAGAGGTATTCTAGAACCGTTCTCTTCTGCTCTGGAATTCACGGGGCCCAAACCCACATTCTTGAGGCCACCCCAAACCCCAGAATAACATACCCATTTGAAGTTCATCCATGTCTCCTTTACCATCTGCCCAGCTAGCTGGTTGTGGCTGAGCCGCCCTCCTCTGTTGGCTGTCCAGATCTGGCTGCCCATTGGCCATGGCTGGCACAGGTCTAGCACCTGGGGCAAGACGGTGTGGGTACGCTGGCACCTGTCCCTCATCCATCTGGGCATTCACTTTGTTGACTATGTCTTGCCAGCTGCTATGGAAAGAAAGAGAGAGCCGTTTGACGTCCTAGGATGTCACCCGTGAATCTCTTTTGTTGGCAAATTACACACGGGTAAATTTGTTGGTAATTGAGCACCAGTGCATGGAGGAAGTAGCCTGAATCAGGGGACCTGGCATGTTCTTCTATTGTCTTTTTTAGATCTGCCTTTAGATTGCTACTCTTAGCCTCCCTTCTTTCCTCCTCCTTGGAAGTCACTTTTTCTTTGTTCCTCTTTAGAGTAAGGCAGCAGATATGTTCTTCATAATGGCTGCCAGGTTTCCTAAGTAAGTTGAGCCATCTTTTCCTCTTGCATTATTCACAAATGGCCTTCTCTCTCTGCTTCTTTCTGCTTAATGTCGGTCTCCAAGCAATTAACTCTTCTCCAGTTGTCACAAACCCACCTTAGGCCATGGCTCTCTCTGCAAACATCAATGCCAAACAATCCTACCAAAAATTCAGTAAGGCCAGCTAGCCCAGTCTTGTTGACACAGGCCGTCAGCAGCTTTCAAAAGGTGGAGATAGTTTGAAGATACTGTCTAAGGGATGATGTTATTGTTGCTGCCGATAACTACACACAAAAACCACAAAGGTAGTCATGTTGACTGAAAACCAATCTCCAAACCCATAACCCCAAATGTTATGTGCTGTCAACTCTTTACAAATTTAATAAGGTCTCCAGAGTCTGGTAGATATTTAAGGAACGGTTTCACCGGATTCACCCTCAGGGAGTTCTCATGGCTGAGCAGTGATTTGAACTCAGATCTCCCAAGTCCTAGTCCAGCACTCTCTCCACTGCACCACACTGGCTCTTGATGAGGTGTGACATGCTCGTAGTTCTCTCCCCACAAACTTCCAGGAGCAGCCTTAGGAACGATCAAAATTTCCTCTTTTTTATTTTTAAGTGAAGATCTTGAGATTTGATGAGCTGGAAAACTACGCTCCAAAGGAGGCGATCGGAACTGTGTGGAAGCTTGCTATCCCTTCCTGCCCTTTCTGGGCTTTACCCACACTTTGGGAAAAAGCCAACTTTCTATTCCATTATTATTTTCCTATATTTACCGTATAACCTTGGGGGAAGGTGGAAGAGAACTCATCTCGGGCCGGGCTTCTCCCAGAGTCGGACGGATTAGTGATTAATTAGAGGAAAGCACACGGCAGCAATAATTCCAAGTATGCAGCTTAATACTTTGCAGTGAGAAAGGACGGCAGGGGGGCAGCCTCGAGGCATTTTGCCACCCGAGACAAAGGGTAAGATGCCCCCCGATCCCTGCGCAGAAGCTTACCAGGTTGGTGGCCGGATTTTCCTGCAACGCTGGACACGGAAAACATCTCCCCGCACTGGAGCCAAATTCAAAGCTTCCAGGAGAGGCCCCCGAGACCCACAGATGTCACAGCAGAGTTTGGAGGCAGTGGGAGAGGTTGGAAGGGCGGTCAGAGGCTCTGCCCTCCCAACCATATTTTCCGCCCGAGGCCGCGGCTGGTCTCTCCCTCACGGCAAGGACGGCTCTGATGGACGGAACCAGCTGTTGCGACCGAGAGCGGCCTCAAAGTTCGTGTGCCCGAGTGGGTAGAATCCAGCCCTCTCGATTTGGATGGAGTACAACTCCCATCTGCCCCAGCCGCAGATGGGAATGCTGGGAGCCATGATCCAACCGGAAGGCCACACACGAGGTGCGGAGAATTAGAAAATTAGAACCACCCCTTGCTGTGCGAACGCATGACGCTTTTAAACCACAGCAGGACCTACCTCTGCGCCGCTGGATCGGACTGGATCCGTTCCTTCTCCACCCCCTCTTCTTCCAAGGAAACAAGAGGGAGCCCAAACTCGGGTGCCAGAGCCTCCGAGGGTGCCTTCCGCTCACTTTCTCCCTGCAAATTCTTCACAATATTTGGGTCCTAAAAAAGAAAATAAACAAAAAAAATAAAAACCCTCAAAATGGGAACGGGGGGGAGGAAGTGCGGTGCAGTGGGTGGAGCGAGAGGCAGCAAAGGCAGACCCCAGCATCCCCATACCTCTAACACTCAGCTTTTTTTAAAAAAAATGGAATTTTACCTCACCGTCTGAAGTGCCTTCTGGTTACTTCTAGTTTAATCAATCCACAGTAATGAATTATTCCTTCCCTGCCTCTGGTTTAGAAGGGAGTCCCACCTCTTTGCTTAAGAGTCTTTTTCCTGCTCTTTTTCAGTCAGGACTCAGTTTGGGGTCGGTATTTAGTCAGTCATTTTACTGTAGGTGTGCATTCAGTCTGCAGTTATGGGTCAGTAAAGGCCTGTTTGTGAAACCAGTCAATTTTTCCTACAATATATTGGTTTTTTTAAATCTGTTCAGAACTATGAGTAAATAGAACACTTTTATTCTTTCTCTTACCAACGTCTCTGAGCGAGTTACTAAGATTGTAAGTGCCAGTTGATGAGGCAATAAGGGGTGGCTGACCGTGAGGAGACTTGAAGCTAATTCTGCTCTCTAGGTCTCTGCACTATCTGCTGCGTAGCTAGAGATTTTTTTTGCCAAAATTTCACATTGTGCCAAATGATTATGTGGTAGGAAGAATGACGTACGCTCCCCTCGAGCTCCCTGAATGCTTACAACAAAACACCTAAGATTTCTTTGACCAGAAGACAGGCAGGTGGAAATGAATCTTCACACGATCCGTGTGTTCCTCTGTGGATAAAAAAAAGTAAAGCCGCCCTAGAAGAACAGGTGGAATCTGGAAAATATATGCTTACTTGCTCCTCCTTCTGAAAGCTGTTTACCATCCTTGTGAAGCGGACAATGGGGCTCTCTCTCTGGGCGGCCTGAGGCCAGGCTTCGGGTGGCGAGCGAGCTCCGTCCGGCGGGGCCAGCTGGCCGAACGGCATGTTGCCTAGGGGCCGAAGCTCCTGATTGCCATGAGAAGCCCGGACTTCGGCTGGGTTCCCTTCCCCCGGGCGTTTGATGACAGGGTCTTCGGCATGGGGGGAGTTCCTAGCTGGAGCGGCCAACTGGTCCTGAGGCCCAAGAGGCACTTTTGCTTCATTGCCTATAGAGACCTAGAGGGAAGAGTAGGTGAGGAAGAGGACCAGCTCCCAACTACAACCACCAACAAAGGTCTGTTTCCATCATTCCATTGCCCCACAGCACCAGGTCAGTGGGAGACCCCTTTCATTCTGCTGCTCAAATACTTCCCATGATTCCAAATTGTAGCATCAGCAAACCTCTGCATTGGTTGGTGAAGTTTGCCACCTAGTGACTGAAGACAGTACTGCAGTCTTCAAACATAAAGTTAACTGCCTTTTTATACACACACACACATGTATAAAGTTAACTGGCATTTTATATATACGTGTGTGTGTGCATAAAATGCCAGTTAACTTTATATTTGAAGATTGCAGTACTATCTTCAGTCACTAGGTGGCAGACTTCACCAACCAACACAGAGGTTTGCTGATGCTGCGATTTGGAACCACGGGAAGTATTTGAGCAGCAGAATGAAAGGGGTCTCCCACTGACCTGTGGGGCACCTCCCTTCCTTAGAATGATGTAAACTATATATAGCTCCCAGGTGTCCTGAAGTGTTTTTTTAAAATAATTATAGACAGATGGAATAAAATTAAAAGGCCCGCTTTTCTAGCTTGCCTTCAGAGGTGATCAGCTTTGGGAAACAGCAAGGGAGAGAGACCTGGGTGCCGTACCTTCAGTCTAGCAGCTTGCAACGGGGCAGATCCTGGTCCCTGCGGCTGGTCTTTCGAGGGTGGCTTTGGCAGAATCTCCCCAACCCCTGCTTCCTTGAAACTTGGCATCTTTTGTAGCATCTCCTTCAGCTGTCTGAACTCTTCCATCTGGACCTAGAGATGGCGGCAGAGGAAAAGGCTAGGAATGAAGGAAGCGGTCTGGCCCAGCTAGCCCAGTATGGCCGACACTGAACGGCTGCCACTCTCCAGCATCTCAGAGAGGATCAGGCGGGCGAGTCATCACCTTCTTGGCCTCAGGCAGCAAAAAATGGTGGGACGGCCCTGGGAGGCGGGCCCTCTGGGGACTCACCTGAGCGCTGACGAGTTGCGAATGAATATCCTGGTGAGCCTTCCGAAGCAACTTGCTCTCTTCTCGCAGTTTGTAAATTGTGTCTATAAAACACAGACACAAAGCAGGGAAGGTTGTTTCAAAGCTCCTACGTTCGCCCAAACGAAATGTTAACATGCCATGTTTTGCCAATTATTCTCCAGGGAAATCGTTCGCTAGCCTTCGGCATTTTTTATTTTATTTTCTTGACATACGCTTGCAAGGTCTAAAACCAAGACCATTTCCTTGTTGGGAGTAAAATTACTCAACAATTTAATGGGGGGGGGGCAGAGTGAGTCAAGACAGTAGGACCCCTGTACCTGTGGAGGAATGGTTCCAAGCCCGTCACAGAGGCTGGCAAACACAGATTATAGCAAATGCTATTTTAATAGCGAACATTTTACATAGCATGCCCTCCGACGCCTTCTAGTGGCCCCTTCTGGTAATCTATTTTTTCTTAGTTTGGTCTCTGGCTCCCTCTGGTGGCTAGTTCTTGTAACTTCCACTTGGAAATATATATTTCTAGAATTCTAATTTTTTAAAAAAAAATCAATAATATAACAACAGCAAATAAACAAAACACAACTAACATAGCAACTTAAAAAGGAAAAGGAAACACGTATAAGAAACATTTTAGGTATTTTAATATTTTCAGACCTTGGGTAAATGAATCAGCAGATGCCGTACTCACCCCATGCCTGGGGAGTTGAAGAAATACCCAAAGTGGGTCCCACACTCACCCTGCAAACCCGCAATCTCGCTGTCTTTCTCCCGCTGCAACTGGGCATATTTCTGATTGTGGGCTTCTGTGATCTTGCGATGCTCCAGCTTCAAGCCGTTGTGCTGGAGCTGAAGGTCAATCAGCTGCTTCTTCACCTCTTCATGCTGGTTCTGATCCGGAAAGAGCGAAAAGGGATGACGAGGGTGGGAAATGCCTGAATAGGAATATCTGAAAGCCTCCCCAAGGAATGAGAAGCTGATTCTCAAGGAACATCGTTACCAGACCATTACAACTGCTTGATGCCATTTCCACTGTGACAATCCAGTCCTGGAGGACCGTGGGATTTGTAGTTTGCTTAGAATTCTCTGCTGAAGTTCAAGGAAGTACATTGCATCTCTCTAAACCCATATGCCCGATCTTTTCCCATGGAGTTTGCTATTTTCCTTCACTCCTGCAAACAATGCTGGGATTAAAGTTCCTGTCCCAAACAGAACAGCTGGAGAGAATCAGCGATTGCCTATGAAGTCTTCATCTGCACATGCATGATGAGTGTACAAATGAAGACTTTGTAGACAATGACTCATCAATCAATGAGTCAGTCATCTAACTGAAAGCATCAGTTGATCCGTCCATCCACCCATCTCTCTCCATCCATCTATCCATCCATCCATCCGTCTCTCTCTCCATCCATCCATCCATCCACCCATCCACCCATCCACCCATCCATCCATCCCTCCCTCCCTCCCTCCACCCACCCACCCACCCATCCATCCATCCATCCATCCATCCATCCATCCATCCATCCATCCATCCATCCATCCATCCATCCATCCATCCATCCATCCATCCATCCCTCCCTCCCTCCAAAAGCATCACTAGAATCTCAGGATTGATGCAGGTAACCATGGGAACACAAACAGAAGTAGATTCTGGGTCAATGAAAGGCACAAAAGGTCTGGAGAGAAAGTGTAAATTAATTTTTTAATGCATGAATGGAGCACAGTTCAAGTAATTAGCACACCCCACAAAGCTCACAGACCATGGAAATAAGAACAGGGGTCTGAATTAGCCAAGAATGTGGCTAAGAAATAGGGAGGTGTGGTCAAAGGGTCGTGGCCTGCCTCCAGAAGGGCAGGGGCTGGCAGCTGGTGGACAGAAGTTAGATCTTTTCTTTAAAAGGGGAAATAAAATTACGCCAGGTGTTCCCAGTCTTAGGTCCCCAGATGTTCGTGGACTACAACTTCCAGAAATCTTGGCTAGCACAGCTCCTGGTGAAAGTTTCTGGGATTCGTAGTCCAATAACATGTGGGGACCCAAAGCTGGGAACTACTATGGGATAGCTCAAATCAGGCATGAAGCCCTGGTGGCCTTCCAGATGTGGAAGGTCTCCACCTCCCATGAGTCCTAGACAACCAGTTGCAACCACATCTGGAAGATGTCATTAAAAGGAGGAGGAGAATGTGTTTACCTTCAGGATTTTATGCTGGGAGCTGAGGGCGCCGTATCGGTTCATGGAATCTTGCTGCAATGAAAAGAGGCCAAGCATCGTCATCATCATCCTCATCATCAAAAGGACTCCATAATCAGAAGAACCTGATGCCATTACTGTAATTTCCTAACTTTGTATTGATAGGGAATGAATGGAGCTTAGTTTGACGAGGAATCTACCCAACCGGTAGCCACCACAACGACTCACCCAACAACAACAACAACAGAATGATCGAAATGGCCTTTCTGTTTGTGTGTATTCATCCCCTTTGACATACCCCACAGGGAACTAGTTTGACCCACCTTCTCTTTGTTGAGGGCTTCTTGAGCCTCTAACTTGTACACTAAAAAATCTGAAAGGCAAAAAAGAGACACAAGCGAGTTAATGTGAGGGAGGGAGAGAGATCTCCACTTTAAGAAGGAAGCTAACTGAAAGCGTAGGAACTCAGAAAGATGGACACAATTTTTTAAAAAAAAAATCCAGGGAAATAAAATTTTGAAAAGTTCAAAAATTCAGACGCTCTCTTGATTGCTTAGGTAGGTAGGTAGGTAGGTAGGTAGGTAGGTAGGTAGGTAGGTAGGTAGGTAGGAAGGAAGGAAGGAAGGAAGGAAGGAAGGAAAATACAAAAATACAGTGGTGCCCCGCATAGCGATGATAATCCGCTCCGAAAAAATTGTTGCTATGTGGATTCGTCGCTATGCGGGGCAAAAACACCCATACGTTTAATGCATTCCTATGGGCACAAACCTCACTGTTATGCAGAAATCCTCCATGCGGCCTCCATTTTCGCTGCCCGGTAAGCGAGGAAAGGGCGCGAAAACACAGCAGGCGGCTATTTTCTTTACCTGGCAGCCATTTTGGAACCGCCGATCAGCTGTTGGAAAAACATCGTTATGCGATAATTGGTAAGTGAAACAGTTTACCGATCATCACAAAGCAATGTTTTCCCATTTAAAACATCGTTATGTGATCGCTTTTGCGATCGCAAAAACTCAATCGCTATGCGGATTCGTCGTTAAACAAATCGCTCGTTAAGCGGGGCACCACTGTAGAAAGAGATTGAGAGAGAGGGTTTAAAAAATTATTTTTTTCTCGCAGAAAATAGCCAGTTCTGGCCAGAGCTGGCTATTTTCATACAAAAGATGTAAAATTTTAATTTTGTAGTTTTGTATATGGTGGTTTTACTCCAATGCTTTGTACTTTTAATGTATGTTGAGTGGCTGGGAAAGAGGCTGCTGTGAAAAGGTGGTGGTAGTCATCATCATCATCATCATCATCTTAGCAGACCTGGAAGGAACTCTATGCATCCCAGTGTTCAGGCAGTGGTGGCTATCCCAAAAACTCACCCTCTTTTGTCTTCTTGTGTTCACCTCGTTCTTTCTGCAAAGACCTCTCAAGCCGGGATCTGTGTTCATAAACAACTGTGGATGGGAAATGCAGAGAGGCAGAGATAGGGGAAAAATCATTAGTGGGGTGCCTTCCCAAATTCACCTTCCAGCACTGATTACTGCTGGCAAGGAATAATCTAAATTCTGTGTCAACGAAGCCATGATTTTACAAACCCACCAAACGAGTGGGTTCTCATATTTTGTCCGGCATGTTCTGCCATTGTGCGGTCCTTTCCAGAAGTAACCTAGTTCCTTGTAACTAGTGAATTACTGAGTGATAAGTAATGTAACTACTTCTGACACTGTTACTTTCTAGGTGTAATCAACATCACCTAAATTATTTAGAAGGAATGGATAGTATCTAGTTACTTTTCAATGCTGCTTTTAAAGGGCATTTTGGCAGGACTTTTTCCAAGTCTTATCAGTCCTAACTAGCAAGGGAAATAAACTCCTTTATTCTGCCTTTTGGCTGTTTTTCTATTTCCAAGGTGTAATATCAGAAGCGGCCACTAGAGGGAAGCAGACAGTATTTCTCTACCTTTTGCTGTCCTGCTGGGAACGACAAGACAGCATGCCAAAGAATGTATTATTTGGACAATTGAAGCATAATAATGGTCACGGGCAGTGGAGAAGTAAGAAGAAACACAAACTCCTTTTAAAATGCACATTCTGAGTTCTGCATATTTTATTTTCGCCTTGTTAGGCCTGGATGGGGAGATGACTTTGACACCCTGCCACTCATCCCAGTCCTAATCTTGTTCTGTAGCTCCCAGGCTCAGAAAAGTTATGAGCCACAATTTATGGCATCTCCAACCCCACTTGGCCAGTCGTTGTGGGGAGTGATGGTTTTTCAATCCAATCTAGGTTTTGCTCCAAACTTTAAAGTGCCCCATTCTGAGATGCTGAAGATATTTCAGCACCATGGAGACCTCCCTGTAAAGTTCGGGCTAAAATCCTTGTGCGCATCCCACAGCTTCTGTGATGCTGAAGATATTTCAGCACCATGGAGAGCTCCCTGTAAAGTTCAGACTAAAATCCTTGTGCGCATCCCACAGCTTCCGTGACACCAGAGTCACCAATTCCCCACTGATCCGGAAAGATAATTTCTTTAAAAATCTAAACTTGGATTGTTCCCCTGATCCGCTTAAGGAGAGAGAAAGGGTGATTCACACATCACAACTCATCGGACCAAGCCAGCATTTCTTTTCATTCCGCTTCTTTTCATATATATATATATATCCGTACAGAAATGTCTAGAGGCACCCGCTATTTCACAAAAGCCATCCTTCGCACTCCACCAGAGATCTATCCGCTGGCCTGAGGAACATTTAAGGACATCGAGAAGATGGAGAAAAGCAAGCCTATTTTAGCTTGAGGGGACAGGTAAAAGGAAAGCGAGGCTGAGCTCCAGAAATCCCATTTTTCAGCTCACTCAGACCTGCATTTGCTGCCAGCAAAGGGCTTTGATCAAGAAAGAACACAAGAATCTAGCTTTTTTTCCCCTTCTCCCTTCTGCTTTTTCCTCTGTTAAATGCAAAGGACCCTAGGCTTTCTTTTCAACCTTACCGTGTTGAACAATGCTTTTAAAATAAGCTTGGAAAGGGCTCATTACCCTACAGAGTATGGGTTTGTTTTTTCAAAGAAAAAGTCAGGGATGGCTGCGCAGCGAGGCTTTGATCGACTCGGGTCTGTGGAAGAAGAGAAAAATGGAGAAGCCCGTTTCGGGTTCGGCGGCCCAGAGAGGTTAGGGTTGACCCCATCGGTGGTGGGCCCAATTCAGAAGAAACTCTAATGAAAGCAATGCATCACCTATAATTCCTCAAAAACTCTGTTAAGGAAGTCAGCGTATTCTAGCAGTGGATTTGAGCCCCAAAATAATAATAATTTGGTGCCGTCAAATCAATTCTGACTTACAGTGACCCCTTTCCAGGGAGAGAATAACTCAAAAGTGTTTTACCCTTCCCTTCCTCTAGGGGGTGCCCTGGGGCTGTGCAACGTGCCCAAGGCTACCCAGGCTGGTCCTTCTCTCAGTGGGGGAATCGAACTCTCAACTCCGCAGCCAGATACCAATAGATGACATTTTGAAAGGCTTTTGTAGTGGGGGGAAAGGAACACACTAGCCTTTTTTCTTCCAAAGGAAAGCAAAGAATCATCATCTTAGAATGGCAAGAGCTGGAAGGGACCCTGTGGATCATTAAGTCCTGCCCCATCAAGGAGGCCCAGTGGGGAATCAAACTCCCAAACTCTGTAGCCTCAACCACTGAGCTACACAGCAGTTCTTTTAGCACTAGAGGAAAAAGGCATCCAATTGCCGGCTTTCCCTCCCTCCCAATGGCTACGTTTTCTCTTTCTCATGTCCCCCTTGCTCAGAAAGCAACCAGCTGACATCAGCAGAAAGCAAAGAGAAGCCATCCAGATGTGGAAGGACTACAAGTCCCAAGGAGCCCTCCCTGGTGAAGCATGATGGAAGCCAGAGTCCAGGAACATCCGGGGGGGGGTTTCCTCCCAGTCCCCAGCTGCTGCTCAACCATCTCTCTCTGTCTCAGCAGATCCCGCAGCCAATATACATACAGCCTGATACAAAGCTGCACCTGGCACGGAGCCAGAGTTTGGGAGACTTTCAGACTACAACTCCCATAATCCCCCAGCCAACACAGGCACTATGCAAGAGATATCACGCCTTACTTTCAAACCATTCCATCAGGAAGAAGGGACTCAAGGATTTCAGATGTTGCCAAGACCCATCAGCCCCACACACCTCTCGGTTTTCTGGCAGGGGGATTCTGGGACCTGTAGTCCATTTCCGCCAAGCCCAGTTTGCACTGCATTTAAATATAAAGCAAGCAGCCGGATGAGAATCTGCGCTTAAGCTGGCTCTAGCCAACCCATCATCTCGTTCCAGGCAGCTCCTAACATCCCTCTTTTTAAAAAAGAATAATAATAATAATAATCCCTCGGGAGCCATAAACTCTGGAGAAGCCTTCTCTTTCCTTTTGCTTTCAGCCAAACAGATGCTCCGACAAACAACCGAGCTGAGAAATAACACGAGGTTTCACTAAGCCACTTAAAACATCCACCGCCCCCCTCCTCTGGTGGTCTGTTTGAAATTTTGGACCCATGACCCCCAAAAATCCATTAAGCAAGGCGGATAAAATACCCCCAGCAGTAAATCCAACCTCCCCAGTCAAAAAACATTAGGTCTATGGAAGATCGGTTCAGAATTCAAGAGCTAGGAAAGATGTGGGCTGTAAATTTTTTTATATAACCAGAAAGGGACCCTCAAGGTCATTTAGTCTCACCCCCAATGGACGCAGGGACCTTTTGATTGATTTGTTACTTTTATTTCTCTCTCTTTTTTCTCCGAAGCATAGGACCCAGGGGGGGATTCCTAATTAAATAAAAACGAAGACAATTACAATATGAAATGAATAGAAGTATGACGACTTGAAGCCGAATTTTTAAAAGATGGAGCTAATGAAAATATAAAAATAATAAAGCACCCCTCCAGCAGAAATATAGTGCACCAGCCACCAGTTTTTCATGAGGAGGAAATTAAGAAAACATACATGTATTTCAGCCTGTTGAGTATATTTTTCATTTGTCATTGATTGTAAAAACTAGAGCTAATTCATTGATTCTTCCATTAAACATCTGGATAAATAAGGCTGTTTTAAACGAAGGAGTAAACTAGCTTTTTTTCTGGAGGTGGGGGGGGCATTTAGGAAAACCAAACCAGCAATATTTCAACTTTAACCTCCTGCCACCAGTAACTCAGTCTTAGGAGAGATGTTTTGACCTGTCCAAAGAGGAGGAAACCAGTTGGAAAACTGGGGAGCCATTAAACAATGCTGTCAGAGAAAAAGGGGAGATGGTGGCCTTGATCAGAGCCTTTGGATTGCCTTGGAAGGAAACAATTGCTGAGTTTTGAATGTTTGATTAAATTCAAGGGGTTCGCAGAACAGAATAGCTTCAAGTTCCCCAGAGTCGTCCACCCCTTCATCCCATCCACAGGCACTTACAGTTTCAAAAACTCATGCCGAGACATTCATAGCAGAAAGAATTTTTTAAAAATTGTCTTTCCTTACTGTTGTGAACAGATCAAACAGCAGCCTGACAAACGCGGCTGCTTTCAGCAGACTAAAAAAAGAGGGCAAGAGACAACAGAGCAGAGAGGCGGAGCTGCCTTTGAATTCAGACCCAATGATGGGGAAGTGTTGCCTTGATTGACAGGCACCCCGGCTCAGAAAGGTCCCTCCCAGCCGCACCATCACCAGGCAGCAAGCGAGGTTGCAAAGACTCCCAACAGAAATGAAAAAGGGCTTTTTTTCCCTGTATCCTCTCCAGACCTTGGAACTCCTTGCCAAGGGATCATATATGTTCACGGAGAGAGAGAGAGGGTAGAAGGCTCTTTTTGAACCTTGTGCTTGCCAGGTACAGTTGGGGGGGGAGGAAACCTTCTATAGCTGCATATAAAAACCTGAAGTCTTCTCTTAAATGTGAGTATTTTCCTAACCAACCCATTCAGGCCATTTTTAGTCAACACACAAAGGGACCCATGATCCTGCCCACGGGCTTTACAAGCCATCATCTCCTCTCCTAGTCACCAAGTTCCTGTCCAAGATGCCATCCGCAGGCGATTCCATTATGCTTCGCAGCCCCTATTTCTCTGTTGTTGTTTTAAAAACCTACCCAGCATTCAACATCCCCTGGATACCCATTATGCTCAGGCTTAATTGGGCAGCGCAGAAGGAGTCATGGTTGCTTCTTAGACACACACACACACTTTTTAAAGAAACTTCTTCAAACACTTCCCCTTGACATTTAGTCCAGTCGTGTCCCACTCTAGGGTGCAGTGCTCATCCCCGTTTCCAAGCCATAGAGCCCACATTTGTCCGAAGACAGTTTCTGTGGTCACGTGGCCGGCGCGACTTAGACACGGAACGCTGTTACCTTCCCACTGAGGTGGTCCCTATTTATCTACTTGCATTTGCATGCATTCGAACTGCTAGGTTGGCCGGAGCTGGGACGAGCGACGGAAGCTCACTCCGTTGCGTGGATTCGACCTTATGATGGCTGGTCTTCTGACCTTGCAGCCCAGAGGCTTCTGGAGTTTAACCCGCAGCGCCAGCGCGTCCCTTTTGAAAGCCCTGTTAGGGTCACTATAAGTCTGTTCTGACTTAGCAACACAGGACACGCATGGACCACGGGCTCAGTTTAGCTTGTTCTCCAAACTTGATTAGAGCCACGGAATCTGCAGGATTTGACACCACCGTTGATGCTTCTTTCAGCAGTTCATCACACTCCAGCTTGGATCAACACACATGCACACATCTCTCTGTCCCCATTTCTTCTTCATCCTCATCATCTCAGCACTGGAGAGCTGGAAGGGAACCCTACGGGTCATCCAGCCCATCCCCTGTCCACGGAGGCTCCGTGCGGGAATCGAACTCCCAAACCTCTGGCTCCATAGCCAGAGATCCGAACCAGTGATCTAGCGCAATTCACAAATTCACCTGTGTTCCTGGGCTTCAAAACTACCTCCTCCCCATCAAGATTTATTACATTAGTGCCCTGCTTCCCACAGGTCGCTAGGGCCCGAGACAAGGGGCTAGCAGGAGGAGTAATAAAAAAAGCAGATTCAACCTTAATATTATTAACATTGAATCAAACAAGCCAAGCCAGAGATTAGAGGATCTCCGGGGGTGTGTGTGTGTGTGAGAGAGAGAGAGAGAGATGGGTGTGTGTGTTTTATCTTCAGCTCTGCTACTCTATTCTGGGAAACGGTGACCAGCTGGAAGAGAGGAGGGCCACCCCTTTGCCCATAATGACCAGACCTGGCATCCCGCCAGAACGCCGGAGATGAGGACCTGATTCTAAGCAAACAAGAGGGGACAGAGAGACACACACACTTACAAAGGTTCCTGTCTGTCTGTTTGTTTTTCTGGACTCCAGAAAAAAAACACAGCTATATAATATGGAGTTTGGATTCTTGCCTCGAGCGGCAGGTTGGACTCAATGGCCATAGAGGCCCCTTCCAGCTCCTGTATTCAAGGATTCTATAATTTGGGGGGTGGGGGGGAATGCCAGCACCCCTTCTCAAACTTGCAAGCGAGATCAAAAACAAATGGAAAAAACAAAGTAGATCAGCACCTTCGAGGGCCATTTTCAAAGTCTGTGGCCTGCAAAACGTAAATGACGGTTTATCCCATTCAGGCCTGATCTTCTTTCCTCTTTCAGGCTTCTTTTTTTGGCCACCCGCTTTCCAAATCCGCCTCGCCAGATTTTTTTTTGAAAGAAAGTATGATGGGGAAGGAAGAGAGAGACGTCTGAACACATTTGCAACCCATTGGTGTGTGTGTTTTTTTAAAAAGCTCTGTGCGGCGAATCTCGCCAGCTGGCTTTTCCCAGAACAATATGGTCCGGTGAAAGCCATTTCCTTTTCCTGCCTCTCGAGTCGTGGTCTCCAGTTCAAAAGCGCGGCTGAGGTTTTGCCATAACAGCCAAATCAAGAAACCGCCCACATTCTCTTATCTGAATTTACGGATCGCAACGTACACCGTTCGTTTTCATAGGGGTTCCTCTTTGTGGCTGTACGGCTGTTTATCGCTGGCAGACAAGGTTCAGAGACGCCAGTTTTAAGTATTTTAAGTCAATTAAAGTCAATAGATAATTAACAGTGAGATAAAAGGATTTGATTATCCTGCCAGGTGCTGGGGGGCTCCTCCATTGGGCATTTGTAAAGACAGTGTGGAATACCATCTGTTGAGGGGTACTTTAGCTGTGGGTTCCCTGCAGTTAAGGGGTTGGAGTAGATCACCCTTTGGCCACCCATTCCGGCTCTAAATTCTGCGACTCCATATTCTAATTCTGGGTGGATCCTGCCCGCAGCAAATTCATCCCCTTTTTGACCTCAGAACCATCAGCTGCCCATCTTAGGTCTCCTCAATGCTACAGGATGGTCCAACTGGACAAGATTCTTCTCAACATTTTCAGGCCTAGTGCAGCTGTGCTATGATGGCTCTCACGCATGCACAGTGAGAGCAAGACTGGAATAAAACCTGCTTCTTCCAACCTGAGACCGGGGCTAGACCCGGGGGCCTTGGGAAGAACACCGTTTTTAGCTTCTAAGGCTCCAGAGGTCTACTTAAACTGGCCTCCTGTCACAAGTGAGAATAGAATTGATTTCAGGTTGATGGAGTAAGCTATAGAATCTTTTCAACTCGCTAAACTGAAGAGGGGTGAGGACTCCGTTTCTGTTGGCAGAGGAATTTGGCTGTTTAAACACAGACTTGTGAATTAGGACTCAAATGAGGACCAAGCTGAGAGTAAACAAAATATTGATATAAATCTGTTCCACCTCCAACTCCCCTTCCTATACTTGAAAACACCTTCGGGAGGGGACTGCTCCCCTGAACTGTGGAAGTGGACAGGGAGTAGAGGAGAGGCTTGGCGCAGTGGTTAGAGCAACCTTTGCTAACATGATGCCTTCTTGATGGACAACTCCCATCCGCCTAACGCAGTGATGCTCAAGGATGATGAGAATCCCCACCTAAAGCATCCAGTGGGTGCCAAAAACTGGCTTATGTACTGACCAGCAGCCATCCTCCAGCTCCTTTCCCAGCTCTCTGCCCCCTGGTTCATGCCACTGAGGATGATGGGAAACCAAACCAGGGATTTTCTCTACCTATAGCACATGTTCCACCATGAGGGTACAGGATCCTTTTCCGCCCCCCATGCTTTGCTCATGACCGTAAGGCCTCTGTCTTTCACTCAACTTGGAAAAGAAGGCCGAGCTCCTACACCTCTGACCCTACCCAGCTGCATAAGTTTGACCCCACTTCAAAGTATGACTTCACCCCATGGAATTCTGGGAGCTGTAGTCTAGAGAGGCCCTTCATTCAGAGAATACACCAGAGCAGCGATTCCGAACCTTGGGGTGTTCTTGGGACTGCCATTCCCAGAAGCCCTCGCCACCCGCTGTGCTGGTGAGGATTTCTGGGAGTTGTAGTCCAAAAAAACACACCTGGCTGGCTCCAATTTGGGAAGCACTGCAAATGCTCCCTCAAAATCAAAAAGTTATTACTTTACTACACATGGAAGGATACAATATGCCGGAGGGACATGCACCATGCCCACAAAACCCTGTATGCCACTTCTGACACCCCCTAAAAAAATTAGGTGGCTCACCAGGTCTAGAGTTCGAGAGCAGAGTTTTTTTACCCCAGCAAACTCCAAGGCTCGGAATCCCACCAGAGGGAGCGAGGCTCGGTTTTAAGTCCAACCCAACCGTCCCGTCACTGCTAACCTGCAAGTTGTATTACCATATTTTTTGGGGGGGGGGAAGGCTAGTGGATTTGGGGGGTGGCCTACAGAGCAACCCCACCAGCCCAGCCAGAGAGGGACCCACGGCTTACCTTGCAGCTGGGCCGAGAGCGCATCCTGTTGCTGCTTGTATTTCGAAGCCAGAGCTTCGGCGGCTTTCACCTTCTCTTGGAGATGATTGTATAAAAAAGCCCCCGACCCCAGGCAGGCCAAGGCCACCAGGCAAAACCCGGTTTGCAAAAGGCTCTTTTGCCTCCGGGTACACAACCCGCCCCCCATCCTTGGAGAGCCTTCTTTAACAGCAGAGTTGAGTTTCTCCCCTTCGTCTCTACCACCCCATCTGGTCCGCAAGCCCAAATACACAGAGAGACACACACACACCCCTCTGTTTCCTTCCCAGTCTGTAAAAACTCCCCTTCAAATTCTTCCAGCTGGGAGCCTCTCCGGCTTTCCCTCTTTATAATTCCAAGCTCGCCGTGCGCTCATCGTCTGTTGTCGACGGAAAGGAGGTTTTAAAAAAAAAAGAGGAAAAAGGGGAAAAAAAAATCTCTGCTTCTCTTTCAAGCCAAGAGCTGTGCCTTCAAGCCAACAACCTTTAGAGAGTTGAAAAAAGGAAATCCAAGCGGGCGCTTTCCCCTTTCGGAACAATTTTTGATTCTTAGGCCATAGTTTCCTTCCTGAATCCCAGAGGCGTGAGTCGCAGGAGAGGGAGAAAACTTTGCTCTCTTTTTTTTTCAGCCTCGAAACTTCCTGGTCTCAAAAGAGAGGGGGGGGCTTCTTCCACCCCCTGGAAGCCAAATCAACAACTCCCCCCCCCCCAAAAAAAAATCCCGATCTAGGTCTAAGAAAACTTTCTCAACACGTGGGAGACGGCCCCAGGCGCTTTGCTCTCCTCTCCCCGACGTTCAGCGCTCGGGAGGCACTTGAGGGTTATAGATGTATATAAAATATTAAAAGGCTTCATTGCCCCCCCTTCCCCTCCCCTCGCCAAAGAGGGCAAGCAGGCGAGGAGCGGGAAAAAAAACTGCGACTCCCAAGGGAAGGCTGAAATTGACCAGGAAATTGACCAAAGGGAATGAACGCCGGATCTTCTGCTAAAGGGGAAAAGAGAGAGAGAGAAAAGGAAATTAATCAAAATCCGGAATCCTGTTTTAGTTTCCAAGCCCCGGCCACTGGCAAGGAGATGGGGGGGGGGTGTCTCCGGCGGCTGGAGGAAGAGGGTGGGGAGGTTGGAGGCGGGAGGAGGCGAGACACCCCCTAAGTTTGGAGGCTTGCGCGCGAGAGGGGCGGACGGAGGGAGAGAAAGAGAGAGATGCCTACCCGGGGCGGAGCTGAACTGGGAAGGAAAGCGGTGGTCGAGGCAGCATCAGAGAAAGGGGCTGGCCGTCCGGGGGCTCAGAGGAGGGGACTGGGGGGGAGGCGGAGATTCCGCGGCGAAGCAAGGCGAGGAGGCGCGCATAAAGGCCGCGGGCGCGCCGGGAGACTCGAACTCGCGTCCCCCCTCGGGAAGGGGTCGGCGCCTCCGCCGCTCGGGCTGGGCCGAGGCCCGGATCTTGGGCTCCTCGATCCGTTCCCGACGGGGGGACGGCTGGGGAGCTCGGGAGGAAGGGGCCTGGACGCGGGGTGGCTGGCGGAGCGCCCCTGTTGCCTGCGCTGGGGGGTATGCGGGGATAGACTGCCTCTAGACAAGGGGGATCTGTTTAGATTTCGGGACCGGACTGGGAGCAGTTCTTGGTGTATGTACATTTTTGTCTACATGTCATATGTGCATGATGTCTCTGTGCATACACATATCTGTTCCAGAAATAATTTTAAAGGACTTTCTTTCTTTCTTTCCTTCCTTCCTTCCTTCCTTCCTTCCTTCTGTCCTCTCTCTCTCTCTCCATCACTAAGGTAGGGTCACTCCAATATCTGGCATGTTCTATTTGCACAACTAATATTTCATTCGTTCTGTTCCCATATGCCTGACGAAGTGGACGCATCCACGAAAGCTTGTATTAAAATATAATAATTAAGTCCTTAAGGTGCCGCCCTGTTTTGGTATCTTTTTTAAAGTTTAGTTTTGGTTCTTTGGATTTTGAGTGATATCCAAAAATCCTGGTTTTGGGGTTGCTGCGTGTGTGTGGTTTTTTTAAAAAAAACTGAGTGATCACCCATCCTTTTGCTTTTAAATTTTTCAGTGTTTTTAATTACTTAATGCATTTTAAATGATTACTAAATGGAATCATTAAATGGAATCATTACTGCAGTTAAATTGCTTTCTAACCTTTAGTTTACTGTGCTTTTAGTATTACATGTTTTAGCAATGTGGAGTAGCCTTGTGTCCCTCACTGGGAGGGTTGAAGGACTGTCTTTCGTAAGCATGTACAGAGTTTTAAATCTTCAGTGAAAACTCTGTTGTCTGCCTCCAATAAGTCAAGCCGAACCTTACACAAGGGAATTCTTTCTGTGCTGCTTCCCTTTAAATGAAGGGACTCCCCCCCAGGAGAGAAATTAGGTCGATTCCTTCCTTATTCAGCGCCTGGATTAAACACGCTATCTCTTTTTCAGTTTTAAAAACTTGTGTTTGAAATTGTTTTTAAATTCTTCTTTTAGAAATGTGTTTATACCTTTCATCGCCCATCTGCTGGGCAGCAGAAGCAATTAATAAACACATTTTTAAAAGTAAACAAACGAGCCCTGCTTTCCAGCCAACCGATGTGAGAGTCTAATGGACAAATTACAAGGGAATGTAGCTGTCCTTATGCTGCCATATTTGTCCCTCCAGACACCTGATTCCTTCAAACCTGTGTGCCCAAGCATGCAGGCATGCAAAGGAAGCCCGTGTTTATCTCTGAAATGACCAATCGGAAAACGAAAGTGTGCTAGGGTAAACAGCCTTTGAAGGATGCTCCACTTATGATGTGCTAATATGATTGTTCTGTTTGGGCCTCAGAAGATCCTAAGTTTCAAGATCCGTGCAGAGGTGCACCGATTTTATTGTTCCTGTGTTTCAGCACCCATCGAAGGACACCCGGTGAAGAGGTAGTCCAGACACTGGGCTAAAATCCTTACCTGGCACAGCAAATGATTCAAAAACATGTGATTCTTCTTTTAGATTTAGTCACCAGTGGGTAAAAGTGCAGGAGCGGGGCTGCTGAAAGATGTTGGCAACCCTCAGGAGGCTATGATCCTTCACAGAGACGGCCAGTTAAACTGCTGCTGAAGCCTCCTCTGTTCTTCTCCGGCTCCTTTTTAAAACGCCAGAAGACCAGCAAAGGGCAGGGATTCAAAGGGGGGGGGGGGAGAGAGAGATGCTGTTTCTCTTCTGTAAGATATGTGAAGCTTGTCCTCGTTTTATTTCAGAACTCAGCTCAAATGCCATGCATTTTGATGAGAACTGGAACACATTTCCGACTCCTGGCAAAAATAAAAAACACATTTCTCCTTCTCTCTTTGGACACTCGGAAAGAAGCACTTACCCCACCCCCTCCTGTGGCAGAGCCCTGGGGGTGAGCTTTATTATTCATATATCACAAAGACCTTATTATTCCGTGTTCTTATTATTTAAGCTGCCTTCCCAGAATTAACAGCCATCTTCTGGTTGATGTGGTGGTACTCTTTCCTCTCTCTCTCTCTCCCCCTCTCTCTCTCTTTCTTTTTTTAAGGTAAAGCATCATTCCAACTTTATTAAATAGATTTTGAAGTGTTGTGATGTCAACGGGTATTTTAATATCAAAACAAAGTAAACGCTATTTAAAATTTGTAATTTTAATGCGACTGGTCTGTGCTTTTTTAACTGCATTGTTAACTGCCTTGGGTCCCTGTTCTCTGGGAAAGGTGGAGAAGAAATGAAATGGCTCAAGGCATCTGGCTGTGGAGACAGAGGTTGGGAGTTTGATTTCCCCACGGAGCCTCCTTGACAGGGGCTGGACTGGATGATCTATGGGGTCCCTTCCAGCTCTTTCACTCTAAGATTATATTATTTTTCTAGGATGGAATAGGGATTGAGGCAGAGTACATATTACCATAAGACAGAAGAAAAATAACTGATTAAAAACAGACCCAGCTATAAAAAACATTAAAAACCGCGTACTTTAAGAGCGAAAGCAATTAAAATACTCACACGAGGAACGGAATATTCCGTATGAGTTTGTTTGCTTTTTTTAAAGTGTCGTCACAAACTTTTTAAGAGTGGTTCAGAACTGATGGGGCATGTATCCAAAGTACGGAATAAGTATTGTTAGTTTTTCAAGAGGGTCTCTCTTTAGCATTTCCTGGTCAAGCGGGGTCTTAACAAGAGACGTGGTCTCCCTGTGAGCCAGCCCCCAAAGGCTTTAAGGTTTAAAGCCAACACCTTGAATCAGGACCCCGTCTGCAACTGGCATACCTGTGGGTATCAGGGCGATCTCTATCTTGGGTGCCATTCAGCAGCCTAACAGCTGCACCAGCGCAGCACTTACAGATTTTGTACCCTCTTCAAGGGTCACCCTATGAACAGTGCTTTGTAGTAGTCAAGACGGCATGCCAATGAGGCAGGAAAGAGTGCAACCAAGGCAGGTCAACTCCGGAGAGAACACAGCTGGGGCAGGAAGCAAAGTGGTGCCAAAATATACCTTCGCTCGACTTCCTGCTGACCATCAGGCCCTCCATCCCCCAGTCATGATTTAATTACACCCTCCTCCACAGCCTGGGGCTTTACGATTACAATCTAAATTCCCTTTATTTTCCCCAGGAAACACCCTGCCCGTAAAAAAGAACAGAGACTTTGTTTAGACTGGGTGTAAAGTTAAAGATAGTTTGTTACAACCGTGTCTGGTGTTTATAAAGATAATTTTTTTTTGCCTTTAAGCCAACAGGAGGCAAACATAACCCTATTTAGAGCTTTTAAATAAATAAATAAATAAACATAATTTTGGCTTGGCTGCAGCTCCACTGGTTAACTAGACCTCCTTGCTTTTCAGTTACAGGGGGAGAAGAATCCACAGGATTGAACCATTCTCAGTGCGGAGAGGGAAAAAAACCATATTTGTTGTTGTATCACTTGTCATTATGAACTGCTGGATAGCTTGGTGGATTAGCCATCAGGTTGGGAGTTCGATTCCCCACAGAGCTGGTACTCTATGATCCATAGGGTCGTTTCCAGCTCTGCAGTGCTATGATGATGACGACGATGGATTTGATATCCACTTATTGATTTATGCCTTAATTCTGTTTGTATAACTTTTGAGCAGACAGCCTTGCTTGTCATTTTGCTAGCCCAGATGGACTCAACATGATTGAGTCCTCGGTAGCAAAAGGGAAGTAATGGACTTGTTTATATATCATTTACAGTTGGATCCCACTTGATTCTATTTATTTATATACTATTAGCTATATTTACTTAACCTTTCTCTGCCTGGTTTTTCCATGTACAGGTGGAGTAGAACCTGCCTTTCTGAATTATCCCAGGCGAGGGGGAAAAGTGATGTATTGTTAATATGTTACTAAGTTATATCCTGCTTGATATTTGTTTATATCTTAGGCGTAGGTAAAGGTAAAGGTTCCCCTTGACATTGAGTCCAGTCATGTCCGACTCGAGGGCGCGGTGCTCGTCCCCATCACCAAGCCGTAGAGCCAGCGTTTGTCCGAAGACAGTTTCCGTGGTCACGTGGCCAGCGCAACTAGACATGGAACGCTGTGACCTTCCCACCAAGGTGGTACCTATTTATCTACTCGCACTTTTACATGCTTTCAAACGGCTAGGTTGGCAGGAGCTGGGACGAGCGACGGGAACTCCCTCCGTCGCGTGGATTCTATCTTACGACTGCTAATCTTCTGACCTTGCAGCACAGAGGCTTCTGCAGTTTAACCTGCAGCGCCACCACGTCCCTATTTTAGGCATAACTAGGTCCCAATTCATTGGGAGAAGATCAAGAGAGGTCTCAACAAAAATGAGTTGGATCAAATCTGAAGTGGAATGGCCCTGAAGGTTTGGAAGTTGCTTTGATTCAGAGGGACTTCGCAGTCTCAAAATGGATATATTTTCCCCTGCATTCTCCATAGAAAGAAAGAAAGAAAGAAAAAGACTGCAGTGTAATTTTACATCTAGCTTCTTATTACAGGAGATGGTTTCATTTGCCAGGAATCTCCGGTCCCAGTGCATTGGGTGACAGAGTAGAAGATCTGGGTTCAAATCCACCCCACCCCTCGGCTGTTCAAACTCACCGGTTGCATGGAAATGGGAAAAAAACCACTGGTTGGGTTTTTGTGAAACTCGTTGAGTGACTTAGGTCCACTCATTCTACCTTAGCCTGACGTGCTTCAGAGGTTCTGAGGATAAAGCTAAGAAGAAGAAATGATCATGTGTGCGCTCAACCTCATCAGAGGAAGGTAGAGCACTGTTGTCGTTGTGCGCCGTCAAGTCACCTCCGACTTACAGCAACCCCATGAATGAGTGTCCTCCAAAATGCCCTGTCCTCAGCAGCCCTACTCAGCTCTTGTGGCTTCTTTTAGGGAATGAGTCCATCTCACATTTGGTCTTCCTCATTTCCTGCTGCCTTCAACTTTTCCCAGCATTATTATTTTTTTTTAAAAAAAAGAATCCTGCCTTCTCATGATGTGCCGGAAGTCAAACAGCCTCAGTTTCTTTTCTACCTCCAGAGATAGTTCAGGCTTGATTCGAGGCAAAGTATAAATGGAACTAATTAAGGACAATAACTAACATTACAGCTAGGAGATGCTGAAGCCTTCCGTTCCCTTTTCCAGAATCCAATCTGCTAATCTTAGATTATATCCCATACGCTTAGTGAGCCTGGCTTTCTCCCAAACAGTAAGTAAGCCTGGCAGTTATCCCAACCAATAAGTGACCACAAACCTAGTGGAACATTACAGAAACGGGTGGGTGGACGTTTATTGTTCCATTGATCACCCTTTGGGGAACTGGGAATACAGAGGGAAGTCAACTGGAAGGGCTGGAAGGAAAAATATTATTTCTGCCGCATTGTGTGTTCCCATAGAACAGCTTCCTTTTTCAAGGCAAAAGGGTAAATATTGACCAAGCTAATGTAGCTTGGTGTAGGATCTTGTTTTCCTCTCCAGTTTTGTAGTGCCCAGGGATAGAGGCAAACCTTAACGTGTTAGCCATCTACGCAAGGTATGTGATTGGGATTGTTCTGTTTTTGCCCTACAACTCCCAGAATCCCGCAATCTGCAGTACGAGCGGCTCTGACCCCTGAAGGATCCTAGGGGCTCCCCCTTTCTCCCCCAAGTCTTGAGCCGCATCCTGTTTTTAACTCCACCAGCAGCCTATTTCTAGAAAGACAGGGAGGCTGCTGATTTCTGTATGTTCAATTTCTGCTAGGAAAGTACCCGAAAACATAGAGCTTCCATTGAATTGGTTGCATGGCTTCTTCAGTCCATTCAGACCAGTATTCCCTTCCAACAGAGGACCCCTCCACACCTCTGGGTCATCACCGATGACATTCTATGCCATTCCTCTTCCACGCTACTCACTGATTTCCAGTTTCCAAGTGGGAATTTCAGTTTTTCTACCCAAGGCCATTACTATTTGTGAAGAGTAGGACATTCACCCAACATCCACTGTTACATACAAAGACAGGGGTAAGAAAGCTTGCGTTAAAGGAGTTGTGGGCCACTTTCTGGTTCTTTTCCAAGGGATTAAAGAGCT
This sequence comes from Pogona vitticeps, assembly GCF_051106095.1. Lineage (NCBI taxonomy): Eukaryota > Metazoa > Chordata > Lepidosauria > Squamata > Agamidae > Pogona > Pogona vitticeps. Next base: position 5,176,474 of record NC_135789.1, read on the forward strand.
GAGCAGGGCTGTAAATGACAGGATGCTGGGGAGGAGCTCAAAGCAGGAAGGATGCTGCCCTGAGCCCCTTCCCAACATCCACCATGGTGGCTTTCTTGACAATGCTGTCTGAGAAACCATACATTTTGCTTTTTACTGTTTTAACTGTTTTTCTTGCTAGTACGCTCTGAGAAAGCCAGTTGGCTACTGTGCATTTCACTGCATCTTGAATCCAGCTTGTGCCTGCAGTGTGCATGTTTTTCAGCAAGTAAATAACTACTGTATTTTCTTTTACCTTAAAAGCCATGTCCAAGCAAGTAATTAAACCAGTTCGATGGTGAGTCGGTGCGTGTTTTTGTCGAGGGCTTGCGAATCAATCTTGTCTCCGAACATTGCTAGCCTTTTTTTTTTATTGTGCAATGGAGGGAATTCAAGAATAACCCTTTCTGCTAGGACTACAAAGCCCATCATCAACCCTATAACTTTAACCCATCATCAACCCCCTAACTCCATTTGGAGGTGACCGGAATGACAACAAAAAGCAGCAGCAGGTTTAGCCAGAAATGGTCTCAACCTGAGGCCCCAGGGAAACTGGGCTACAATGCCCCATGCTGGCTTGGGCGGGGATTCTGGGAGATGTAGTCCCAGAGCCAACTTTCCCCAGCTCTACCCTCAGGCACCGTCATGGCCTCTTTGAGCTGCTGCTGGTGACTCATCATCACGACGCAGGCGGTGTGTCATTAAAAAAAACAGTGTTTTCTTAAACCTTGGAGGAAATAAATTCAAGGCAGATGCATGCACACTTTTTTGCTGAATGTCTGGGGTTTTGCTCTGAAGGGCGCTCGAGATGCAGCTTTTGGCTGAAAGCTTTTCTTATTCTGCTGCATAGTCAGACCTGTGGCTTCAGGGGGAATTAAAACACACACACACACACACAACAAAAAACGATAGCAAGTTTGTGTGTAAAGAGACCCTTTGATGCGGCAACTCCTTATTCTCACATTTGCGGAATAATCACATTGAAGCGTGGAGCCATGACTCCCTCGTGCGGCCAGAGAGGGCATCCGGGACCTTAAAATAATCCAAAAGAGGAGAAAGCTGGTAATAGTTTCAAAGCAATGGGAATCTATTTGGGATTAAAGGAGGGACAAGTTTGGAGCCAAAAAGCTGATTATCTCAGGGTTGGGACGTGGGCTTGGTGGCCTTCTTTAAAATAGGTGAGAGAAAAATACATTACCATCTAGGATGGGGAAAATTAGCATTTTAAATGTGGGTTAAACTCTTCTAGATTCTTCGAAGTAACTTTTCCCATTAGTTGTTGTTCTTCCCTGACATGTTTGAGCAGAAACTTCTCTGGTTGAATCTTTGACTTATCAAAGGACCGTTTCTTAACAGCTCCGCTCATGGGTGACAAAGTCAAGATTGTGGCTTCTTCCATCCATCTCACATTTGGCCTTCTGCTTTTCCTGCAGAAATGCAAGGTTTCAAACCTGTTTGTTTGGCTGATGCTGTCACCATCATTTGTGCAAAAAATATAACTTGCCGGCCTTCAAAAACCCATGGGAAGATCAGGTAGAGAAGGTGTCAGAAAATGAGGAAGATCTCATAGGATTTCCAGATCCAAACTGAAAGACACGTTGAATATGACGCACCAGACATCATAGTAATAGAACCAAGAAATGTCTGGATCACTGACGTTGCAATGTCAGAATTGAAAATAAAGAATTGAAAAAAACCTAACAAAATACAGAGACCTGGACATAGAAACATCTGGCTTGTAGATGAAACACACATCCGTGGTCCCCGTCGTCATTGGGGCTTTGGGAGCAACATCAAGAAATTTCACACAGTCCTCTAAGCGGTTGCAGATCTCAGAAATCACATCATCAGAGCTACAAAACAGGGCAATATTAGCAACAGCATACATTGTTGTTGTTGTTTGGTCATTAAAAGATACTTAGGTTTTTGGTTAAAACTTGTATCTATTATATCACAGCAGTCAAGGTTTTTATAATTTGACTGGACCTGGTGTTTAATGATGATGATGATAATGATGATGATTTGTATGCCACATTTCTCCCAACAAAGGGCCCCAAGGCGGCTCACAACATTAAAAGTAACACAATTAAAACATAAAAAGTTAAATATTCAAAGGCAAATTAAATATATAAAATAGCATTAAAAGATTAAAACATGGAAAAGATGAAAATTATCTGCTAAACAAACTTTATGGTTCATTTTTTTGAGTTCATTCTGGGGGAGACCACTCGTTCTTCCCCCGTCTCCATTGCCACCCTACCTTATTTTGAAACTGCTGCCACCACGTTTAAGAAGCAGAAGGCGCAGCTCCTTGCATCATGATGATGATGATGATGATGACGATGACGATGATAATAATAATAATAATAATAATAATAATAATAATAATAATAATAATAATAATAATAATAATAATAATAATAATAATAATAATAATAATAATAATAATAATAATAATAATAATAAAAGACATCCACGAGATGGCGCTTCTCCCCAAATTATTCAAGCTTCGTGTTGAAAGCACAGCTACGGGGGAGGGAGCGAAAGACATACAAACACACACACACCCGGGCGGCTGGTTCGTTGCAGCTTAGGGCGGCGCAAGGGTGGCTGGGAAATGTAGTCTCGGCGCCTGGGCTTCTGTAAGCCGGCAGGGCGAGGCGCCCGAAGGAACTACCCTTCCCGAAAGCCTTTACGAGGGAAAGCTTTGGGGACGGAGAAAGCCCCAAAGGGAGGGGGTGGCGATGAGAGGCAGGGGAAGGGAAGAAATTGGCTTTAGGCGGCGGTGAAAGGAAGAGGCGTCAAAAAGGCAGGAGGAGGAGTTGAAGAAATAGAAAGGGGGGGGTGTTGGAGTTCAACAAAAGCAGCCGCCCCCCCCCACCACAAAAAATAATAAAGCTGGGAAGGAGCCCGGTTGGGAAGTCGCTCAGAAGAAGCTTGTTTTTCTGGCTACAAACTTTGCAGTAAGTTTGACTCCTGGAGGGGGTGGGTGGGGGGGATGACACCGGGTTGCCAAATGGCCAGCCTCCGACGCTCCTGTGCTTTTGGGACCGAGGTTTCCCCTCTTTACCCACCTGGCCCCCAAATGGAAAAAAAAAAAAAAGAGCAAGATCTGCATGGTTAAGGAGAGGGAGTGGATGTTGTGTATCTTCCTGGGGTGGCGGGTGGGTTGGCCCTTCCAGCTTGGAGGAGGGGGGGGAAGAGGCATAGCTACAAGGCCCCTCTTTTTTTAAAAAAAGTTGGCATCATTCTCTCTTTGGGGCAGGGAAAGCTCAGCGTCGGTGTTCAGGGTGGCGTGGCTTTTGCGTCTGGTTACGTCTGAATGCCATGTGAAGTCCCCTCTCGCCTCTGTTTATTTTTTTTTTGGGGGGGAGGCTGGCCGGCCTAGTGGTGGGAGCCCAGGGAGAGAAAGTGTGGGTTGGTTGGTTTTTCCTAAAGAGCTTCGTGCACCCTTTTAGATCATATGGCAAAAGGTTCGCTTGACATCCATTTCCAACCCCCCCCCCCCCCCCAAATAGCCTTTCTTCTTGTCTCTTGGCCCCGTGCAACTTTCACACCCCATGATCTGTTTTAGCCGGGAGCTGACAGGAGTTACATTTCCAGAGGGGAATGATAGAAAGGAATCAACCAAAGAGAGAAAAAGTCATTCAAGGTTGGGAGACACCCCCCCCCCCCCAAAATCTGGCTTGATAAGAGTTAGAAAAGTTAGAAAGAGCCTCTGCAGGAGATCTTTATTTTTTTTTAATCCTGCCTCTCTTCTTGGGAAAAAACCCTGGGTTTTCAAATCTGGTCCTGAGAGGTGTAGGTTGCATGGAGCAGTTTGTAGACTGGTGACAACGGTTGAACACTTTTTTATATATATATTTTTTAATTTTTATTTTTCATTCGCTGTGGCCCCACAGTCACACCAGAGATGCAACAGAAGACCTTTAATTTCAGGAGAATTTGCAGGTCAACCGGCAAAACCCCATCTCCTGAAATCAACAGGGCTTCCCAGCTTCCTGCTGTAACTTTTCTACTGGGTTTCCAGTAGCCAAAAGTAGCTTTTAAGGAAATAAACACATCCCATAGAGAGGTGTAATCAACCATCTTCTGTTAATAACGTTTTGTTAGTGTACCTATATATGTGTCGTTGTTTGGGTTCTGGCTGATGGATATTTACTGAATTTTGACCTCTTTCGTAAAGCTTGAGGTGCGTTTGCAACTTTCGGCACCTCCCCTTCTTTAAACTTTGCACATTGCTTTTAAAACATTTGTCTGCTTGTCTGCAAACATTTTGTTTCCCTCCCTCCAGAGAAGGTGCTCCAAACATACATATCATAGTAATAATGGTTATGAATTCGTGCATTTTAATGAGGACGGGGCCGTTTGTGTGTTACCGGGAGTGGGGGGGGAAGGGACCCAAACAAGGATTCCTGTCACATCCTAATAACTAATAAATTTGAATTGGCATACTGTACGTTTCTGTGGACCAGGCGGGCTCAGTGGGTTAAGCCTCTAGCTAGGGTTGGGAGTTCGAATCCCTGCGGTGTCTCCAGGGAGAAAAGCCAGCCTGGGTGGCCTTGGGCAAGCTGTACCGTCCCAGGGCTCCCCCTAGAGGAAGGGAAGGGAAATAACATCTCCACACTAGAAACCGCTGAAAAGGGTTGCCCGGAGTCAGAATTTACCTCTCAGCATGTTGTTGTTGTTGTTGTTGTTGTTAGTGGAGCAAACTTGCAGGGCTCCCCCCCCCGTACATTTCATGCAGCTGGCTGTGGAGCCACCAAAGTTTACGCCAAATCAAAGCTGCTAGTCCTTAAGGCTCCGTCATAATAATGCCTGATCATCCTGTATCACCAAGTGCTTTTCAAAACGAGGCAAGTGAAAAGGAAATGATAAAAGCCTGGCAGAGGCGCAGCGAAGAGAGTTTTTTGGATGGGGGGGCAAAGCGCCAAGGAAAGGAGGAGAAGGGTGTGGTGGCCGTAAACCAGTTTCTGTCAGGAATTTGATACCCTATTTTGGGGACCCAGAATATTCCCGGTGGAAGTGGGTTGGAGAGTCTCGGGAAGAATGTCTGTTCTCCTTGCCTCGCACCCATCCTTTCCTTAAAAATTGGTTCCTGAAATCTCACGTGGAGGCCCACGGGTGGCATTGGGCAAAGGGCCACATCATCCACGGAGCAGGCAAGAGGCCACTTTTTTCCGAATACGCGACCTGAGGCACAGCATACTTTTCTGGATTACGAGCCTCTTTCTTCAATTCGCGGGGCATAATCCAAGGTGTTATATATATGCTGCCACGTGCCAAGTTGTTTACTTGGGATCAGAGCAGAATTAGACGGGTAGTAAAGGTCGAGGATGTTCCTTTTCTGGAGTACAAATCCTGTCGCTGGGAATCCTGGGAGTTGTAGTCTATTAAAAGTTTGGAATATTAACAAGTGACAAATGCTGTTATTCTGCGCCGTCAAGGCAAAACCGACTTAGAGGGACCCAATTGGGGCTTTCAGAGTAAGTGAGATCTATAAGGACTGGTTTGACGAGTTCCGAGGGAGTTTACGTGGCTGAGTGGGGATTCGAACCCATGGCTGAGTGGGGATTCAAAGCCTGGCCTCCAGAATCCTAGTTCATGACCCTGTCCACTACAGGGTGTGTTTCTTAACACTCTTGTATTCATAGATTCCTATGAAATGTGGCGCTTGGGGGGGAGAGCTTTATGGATCCGGTGAACGGCCAGAAAGATAAACAGAGATAAACCTCCTCCTTCTCCACATGCTTTTCCATCGTGGCTTTTTGGACTAACCTTTTTGACCTGATCCTTTGCCATCGTTTGGAGGTACGTGGCTTACAGATGCAACCAGGCCGGCTTTTTTTCTTGAGAAATATAGCGGGAATCAAACTCCCAACCTCTGTCTCTGCAGCCAGAGACCTCAACCATTCAGTGATTACTCGGAAGTGGTTCCCTGTTTGTTCCCTTCCTCCAGGGGGCGCCCTAGGACTGTGCAGCTTGCCCAAGGCTACCCAGGCTAGCTCCTCTCCTAGGAATCGAACTCTCAACTCTGAAGTCAGACACCTAAGTCCCTGAGCTATCCATCCATTGTCAATTACCCTACAACTGAAATAATTACAATTCCCAACACACACACCTCCATATAGCAATAGTCTGCTGTCATTAATTTTAGATGACCCCCCTCTCTCTCTTATCCTGGGGCTCACCTTGCTGCACCCTTTACTTATTTTAATTTATTTCTTACCCATGAGTAGCCACCTTGCTGGGGCCGCTGGCTTTTCTCCGGCTCCGTTAGATTTCCTGTCGCCGGGGATCTTGGGGTTTGTAGTCCGGAAAGAGGACATTGGCAAGATGTACATTCCCCCCCCCCCCCCGCAGGGTCCCTTTGGATGGCACAGAAGGGAAAAGCGGCTGTCGTGATGATGGATTTGGAATTTAATTGAGGCAGACAGAAGTGATGGCTTGGCTTTTTAAGCAACGGTGGGTCAAGGGCGTAAGCTTTGCATCGTGCAGGGCAGAAGCAAAGATATTTGGGTGGTGTGTATTGTTCTGGAGTACCTCCAGCTTCCGTTTTCTCTGGTGCAAAAAGCTGCTTGCTAGTTCCGTTCCCTCTGGATCCAGACCCTTGGGAAAACTTTGTAAGAAACTGTGGTAACACTGGGTGCTGGAAAGGGAGGTGTTAACCCTTGAGACGACGTGGATTCGATTCAGACCCCCTGGCTCTGTTTACTCATGTGACATTTTTGGATGGGGGACTGAGAAATTATTTTTAATAATAATAATAATCAGCAGAAACCAGGACTTTGGAAAACCCCTTAGCCGCGTTTCCAGACAAGGAATAGACCTTCCATTTTGTTCTGAGTGCAAACGCAGCCGCCCCGGATTGTTAAATAGATTTGTTCATAGCTCGAAGCTGACTGCCGCTTCGTCACCGGCTTGACTTGTTTCTAAAAAACCATGTGCCAACAGCATTGATTCTTCTGGTTTTCGAGGGCGCCTGTTTGGATATATCGTGGGGTATGCTGGGGGAAGCAGAAGGAACAGCGTACAAGCGTTAGAAGCTGGCTTCCAGAGAGCTTTGGCTTTGTGTTATAACCTAAGTTTCTAGTCCTTAGGATGGCAAAGTCATGCTAAAAAAGAAAAGAAAAGAAAAACAGGTGATAAACACTTACCAAGATGTTGAGTTCCCAGTACCGCTGACCAAAGACTCATGCTCTTCCATTGAGTGAGACTGGGGGATGATGGGAGTTTTAGTACAAGAAGTAGTTGTTCCTAGCTCTGTAGGCCTGGGCTAGGTTTTTGTTTCTCTTATTGCATTCTCTCATGATCTGACATAGGAGATTCTCTCCCCCCCCCCCCCCGCGCGCGCTAGCACAAAATCCCGGCTAATGGAGTGGCTCTAGATTTTTATCAGAACAATGTGGTGTAGGTCATTCTGGACTTAGGTCATTCAAGGTTCTAGTCCTTGGTGAGCTCCCATTCAATGGCAGCTTTTCTTCTCCCGGCCTGCCTCGCAGGGTGGTCATTACGGAGAGCAAGAAGCGAAAAGGAGACCCATGTATGCTGCTGGGAAACTCACTGGAGGAAGCATAATGCCTGTGAAAGTAACTCGCCAATACCCGATAAAATTACAACGGAGGGAAGCCGAAACCTTGAACTAAGAAAATTCTTCGCCAGCAGCTTGGGCTGGGGGTAGGAAGGGCTTTATCGGAAAAGGAAGGTGTCATTTTTGGGAACGAGTGTGCTAGACGGGCGAACGGTGTCAGACAAAGCAGGTCCGGGCCGGGACACACACATCCATTTCATTGCTTTTTTCCTTTTCCTAAAAGCGAAGGGCGTGAAGTTTTTGCTTCAGAATAGCTCTCGCCCTTTGGGTTCACCTTCCGAGCAGTTTTTGACCTTCTCTGTTGTGAAACACAAAATGTGCCGCTTCAGGAGCTGGCCTGGGAGAGGATCCGCCTCCCCTCCCTTCTCTGTCTCTCACATTTTGAGTGACTTGTTTTTCCGACAGCAAAAGGTGACCTCCTCCTCCCGCCCGGAGTGGATTGCTTTGTTCGATCATCCGGGGTGACACCGCCGTAGTAAAATCAAAAAGGTCGAAGGGGAAAAAATGAGGAAAGTATCGGTGAGACAGAGTGGCGTGGCGTGACCTAAGGACTTAAAATTGACAGATACACGAGTAGAATGATCAACTCTTCAATTCTAGCAACAAAAAGTTGAACAGATTTGTTTTAGCGTGAGGTTTTGAGGATGATGATGACCCTTTTTTCCCTGATGGATCATAATCCACAGAAGCTCAGCCAAGATAAATCTGTTTGTCTTAAAGGGTTCAGCAAGAGGGCTTCCCCAAATTCTACTTAGATCTCTGTTTCCTTCTTACCCATTTAGGAATATTCTTAATTTTTAGGCGGTTGGCTTGTTTTTGCTTTTTTTTTTTTTAACCCACAGTGTCAAAGTAAATTTGTTCTCCAGCTTGCAGTTTCTTCTGCCTCCATTGGCAATGCCTCAAGTTGATTCCACGAGTTTGCCTTTAGGACATAATTGGAACTCGGGACCTGGATCCACAATATCTTGTTAGGATTATTTTGTGATTTTTGTATGTCTCCCCCTTCTCTCCCTTGACCTTTGCAACAGCCTGCTGGAAGACAGGTCTGTTTAATCTCAAAAGGTTGGCCGTTGTTTCACTTGCCCTTGTTTTGGGAATTTTCAAAAGCGCACACTCTACATGTTTTCTTTTCTTTTTAATTGTTGTTATGCTGAGAAAGACTGACCAGCCCATATCTTTGCAAACCACTCGTTGAGGCTACTGTTTAAAAATTGAAAGACTCCCTGGTTTTTGAGCCATTGTTTGTATAACTGGTTAAAGATCAAGCTGTGATACAGATTTCTAGCTTTTGTTTTGTTTGCAAATGTTTATTTTTAGAGAGATCGCCATTTTTATAGCTGGAGCTCAGAATCGCCCAGGGGGTCAAAACGGGTGTTGCTTGTGTTAATTTGTGAATTTGTAGCTGATCCCAAGAGACCGATGTATCACGTATGGATTTTGGATACCCCCACCAATACAAGCTTTTTCTCTTGTTTTGGCATTTCCTAAGATGGTCCTACATGGGACGTGGTGACGCTGCGGGCTAAACCGCAGAAGCCTGTGCTGCAGGGTCAGAAGACCAGCAGTCGTAAGATCGAATCCACGCGACGGAGTGAGCGCCCGTCGCTTGCCCCAACTCCTGCCAACCTAGCGGTTCGAAAGCATGCAAATGCAAGTAGATAAATAGGGACCACCTCGGTGGGAAGTAACAGCGTTCCGTGTCTAAGTCGCACTGGCCATGTGACCACGGAAGATTGTCTTCGGACAAACGCTGGCTCTATGGCTTGGAAACGGGGATGAGCACCGCCCCCTAGAGTCGAACACGACTGGACAAAAATTGTCAAGGGGAACCTTTACCTTTACCTTAAGATGGTCCTGGTGGCTGGGCTCAGTTCAGAAAGGAAGTTCCCAGCTGTCCCTGGGACAGGAACAGGAAGCTTGGACAGAGCTAGGCCTAGCTGGGACTTGGAGCTTTCCGATTTAGGCCTAGTCTCCCAGGTGAGCCACATTTAGGTGCCTGTTAGGCTGGTAGAACTCCCAGTATTGAGAATGTTCATATTTGTGGTCCAGAAGATCAAAAAGATCCCATCTTTAGTGGTTCTTACAATCCAACATAACAAATAAGGGAGACTTAAGAGTGGAGAGGAGGCAGTGGGAGACAGGAGGGCATGGACCATGCTCTGATCCATGGGGTCACAAAGAGTCGGATACGACTTAAGGACTAAGCAAGAGTGGAGATCCCTTTGTAGACCAGTGGTTCTTAACCTTTGTTACTCGGATGTTTTTGAACTGCAACTCCCAGAATCCCCAGCCAGCACAGTTGGTGGTGAAGGCTTCTGGGAGTTGCAGTCCAAAACTCCTGAGTAACCCAAGGTTAAGAACCAGTGGTGTAGACCTGTATGGTGCAATCCAGACACACCTGGGAGTAAGACCCCTCCCCCCTCTTATCTCAGCAAAGCCTGTTTCTACATCATTACTTATAGATCTCCTCTGTTAGTGGTCCATGCTAAGAGGTAAGATCTGAACTTGGGCTTTCTTGTTTTTTAACAGAGTGTGTTAGCCACCGGGCTATATCTGCAAAGCCCCGAAGCTGTGATGCAACATCATCTGTCAGTTCCATGGCATTCCCCAACCCCCAGATTTACCACTACCCAGTAATAAATCAGCCAGAGAGAATGTGTGTGCGTGTGTGTGTATGTGTGTGTGTTTAAAGAAAGAATAAAGAAAGAAATGGGTACAACTGGAGTATAAAACTTGCCAGGCCCCTTAGGTGTATCCAGGGATGTGACATCTGGCTGTTGATTCCAGGTTCCATGCTCCAGGCACTCTGCATATGGTCAGGGGCACAGTGATTCTGGGTCCAGTATGCAGACGTTCAAATGCGTCACTTTTGCTTCGCCGCCTTGCAATTCCCCGAGAAGCCAGGTTTGTGGGAAAACCTGGTTTTGTTTGTTTCGTTTGATTTAGAGGGTATCAAAACCATACGTCGAGAATCTAAACTTTGGGGGAAAACGGTTTTCTAGTATGCAGAGAAATACTGTACATTATATTCCTTACAGTAGGTTTATATTTCTGTACATTCTGCAGATGTTAAATCCAGAAGGAGGAAAACAATGAGGCTCTGAGCATGTGCAGAGTGTGTTTTTGTCATGTATGACAAAAATCAGTATGTGAAGTACAAGATCTGGTGTCACAGTTAAGAGTATTACACTGGGATATGAGTGGCCTGGGTTTGAATCCCCATCTGGCCTTGGAACAGTCACAGCCTCTCAGCTGGGCAACGACTGAGAATCCACAAAGGTTGTAATCAGCATTTTACGGAGGTTGGAAAGTGCTGAATTTATATTGTGGGCAGGGTTGAGCACCTGCGAAATTTTGGCTAAGAGCCGGAGCAGATTCACAGCACCACCAAAATTGGAGTCGCCTGCCACGACCACCTCGCAGAGTGGTTGTAAGGAAAAATTAGGCAGCAGAGAAGCTATGTATGAAACCTTCAGGTAGTACAGTGGTGCCTCGCTTAACGGGCGCCTCGTTTAATGCCAAAATCGCATAACGATGAAGATTTTGCGATCGCACTGCGATGTCTTACATGGGCAAAAATCGCTTTGTGATGATCGGTACCCTGTTTCGCTTACCGATCATCGCAAAGCAATGATTTTTAACAGCTGGTCGGCGGGTCCAAAATGGCCGCCGGGTAAAAAAAATGGCCGCCTGCTGTTTTTGAGGACGGATTCCTCACTTATCAGGCAGCGAAAATGGCTGCCCTATGGAGGATCTTCGCTTAAAGGTGAGTCTTAAGCCCATAGGAACGCATTGAAGGGATTTCAGTGCATTCCTATGGGCTTTTTAATATTGCATAGCGAGGAAATCGCTTTGCAGCGATTTTTGCTGCACCGATTATCGTCGCTATGCGAGGCACCACTGTACTATTTTGGGCCCATCATGAAAAGGCAGGAAAAGACCATTGTGCTGGGAAAGAATTGAAGGCCGGAGGAAAAGAGGAAGACCCAAACGTGAGAGGGACAGACTCCCTAAAGGAAGCCACGACTGCTGAATTTGCAAGACCGGAGCAGAGCCGTTGAGGGGAAGGGCCGTTTGGAGATGCCTCATTCACATGCTCAGTCTCAGTGTTTTCCTTCTCGATTCCCCCCCCCCCAATCTCTCGATCTCTTGCCATAAGCTGCGTGTTGACAAGGGGGAGGAGCTGTGCTGGTGAGCGGCGGGGAGGGGGAGGCCAACAGAGCGGGACCAAGGATCCCAAGTCCCCCCCCCCCCCCCCGGGCTGGCTCTGTCTTCTGGGTTAGAAATTCAATCGGTGGTTGATGCAATGGGGAGAATGAGGGGGGGGGAATTTAAGGAACCCCCCCCTTTCTTTTTTCCTCCAGAGGCAGGTTTGTGGGTGGGCCCTTGGCGAGGGTCTAGCCAATGGGAGAAGAGCAAACACCTCCTCTTCTCCCCCCCCCCCCCAATTCAAGTGAGCCTTGAAGACTCACTCCTTAAGCCCTTCTTGCAAATAAGGAAGGCTGGCTGGCAAGGTTGATTTGATTTTTACCTGCATCTTCCCACCATTTCTTACCTGGATCCTGCCCTTTCTGCTCCAGAGGAGGCAGGCTTGACTCCCAAGCTTTTTCCTTCCTGGAGAGAGAGAGAGAGAGAGAGAGGAAGGGGGACCATCTGGAAAGCTGGCTGCCCCACATGCCCAGCTCTTGCCTGGGTTTCAGGCATTCCCGGGCACATAGATGCGCCAAACCACCCCCTTGTACGAGTGCAGAGGGAACCCCCCCTGAGAAGAAAAACCGGCTTCGCCTCCTCGCCGTGGGCTGATGCCAACGCGGATCAGGGAAGCCAGGCAGGCGATGGCCGGGGGGCCATGAGCAATATGGAGGTTGTTGCTTTATTTTTCTTCATTGCCTTTATTTCCCCAATGGCTGCACTTGGGGGGGGGGGTTGGGGGAGGTGGGAGAAGGGCCAAGAAGGGGTGCTGCCTCAATCTTGGGTGGTCTTTCTAGGATAGCATCCGGGAAGCCCTGTCCTAAAGGGATGTGATCCAATTCAGAGGGATTTAGAGGGGGGGCCCTCGGCCGCCACCGATGGCCCCTCAAAACTGCCAGAACTCCTACAGCCCCCCCTCACGATCCCTGTCTCTCCCCACCCCTTTAAACCTCATCCTATCCGACTGCCCTTTAAGCTCGTAAAATAAAAAAGCACGCCGGGGGCCCAGGCAGGAGTAAACAAGATAATCCCGGATTCTGGTCCTTCTGCCTTGACAAATTGCATCTCTTTCCTCTCCCCCCCCCTTTCCAAATCTTTCTTGCTTCAGTGGTCCCCTCCTGGGGTAATGGCTCGCTCTACCCGGCCTGGATCTGTTCCCAAGTGATCCTGCCCCTTTGCAAGTCCAGTAGGATTTGGGGTGTCGGAAGGATGTAAAATGGAGAGGGTGGGATGAGGGAGGACCCCACCGTCACTCGCATGGTTAGAGATAGCTACGTTTCCGGGAAACCAACGGGACGGTTGGCTTTTCGATGCCAGGAAGGAAGGCTGGGATCTCTCCTTAAAAAATGCTTCTTTTTCTTATTCCCTTGGAGAAGATGCTTTTTGAAGGGGGGGGGTCATATGGGGTGAGCCTCTGTGTTTCTTATATTTTGTGGTCGATCGAAGCAGGAGAAAAGCATCAGCTCCTTTGAGAATGTTTCTTTTTAAAACACACACACACAAGTTTCTAGTCCCTATTATTGTGCTTAGAGGCCTGTGGGTGTTGCCCGGTGAAACCGTGAAAACTTTGTGCAGCAATTTGCCGAGGTTTGTGACAGAAAGGGAACTCGAGTAAAAAAGATTACTGAAGAAGAGAAATGAGCCCCGTGGGACGGATTTCTGCAGAGTTTACATCCCGGTAACAATTATAAATCTTAGTGCTGTTTGTGGGGCAGATCTCTCTCCAACCGAGGAAGTGGGGGGTTATTAAGGGGATGGTCTGGGTTTTATGCATGGAAGGGATTTTAATGTCGCTCGGGAGCTGTGGTGTAGTGGAAACGGCGTTCACAGGGCGGAAGCCCCAGAACTTTCTGAGTAACATTCCTCAACACACACCCCCACTGGGTTTTGCGCCCAACTTTTCTGCATCTTTCACAGTTTGGTGGAAGAGGAATGGTGTGTTTTCCGGGAACAAGGTGTCATTGTAAACCATCTTACTGTGAGAGTTCTGGGCAGGGGGGGGCTTGGTCTTGAATGTGCCATTAAGAAGCATTAGCTTAACAAAAGACCCACCTCTCGTTTGTCAGTATCAAATAAGCTAGTGGCCTGCAGTTTTGGACTCTCTCGTTGGGGTTGTTGCAGAGACTGTCGTGATGAATATGTGCATGTCCGTATTTGCTGCTACACCACTGTACGGAGCGTGATCTTTCATGGAAAGAGTGCATAATGGCGTATACCAAGACAGGAAGAAAGCTGAGCCTGTTATACAGCAGAGGCTTGTGTCATTTGGGAAAGACCTCCAAGGGATTCTTACTCCCAGTCGGTGGTGTCAGAAGGGGAAAACCCTGAGGCTTCCCCATCGGCAAGGACTACGACATAATTTTCTCCCATTCAGACTTTCCTCTGGGTTTTGCTGCCGTGCTCCAGATAACAGGAGGAGAAATTGAGTTTTCCCCAGAAAAATTTATTCTTGGAGGCTGTCCTTGCAGCTATTTGTGTTGCAATGTTTTAGAGGTTTTGCAAGCCGTTTGGTCTCGAATGAGTCGTCAAGAGCCGTTGGCCTGACAAAAACTCTGCTCCTGGCAGAAACTGAAGCCTGCTAGAAAGTGTATGTCGATAGAGATCGGTTCTGCTATTCTATGTGTTTCAACAAGTGATCTTATAGGTATGCCAACCAATTTGAGGGGATGGTATTTTTTTGGTTCGTATCCTGGCCCTGTGGCATCTCAGATGAAGATTTATATTTGCATATACAGTACAGTGTATATAGGACACAACCCATGTAGTTGTAGTAGGGAATTAGCGCTGTTCTCAGACGCTGAGATATCTCTGATTGACAGCCTTTGGAATTCTAGTAAAAAGGCAAAGTATGTCCCACCTCGTCTGCCATAGCCAGAGAGAGCTCTCCCTAATTTGCTGCTTTCTTATTTAATGAGAGATTTTAAGCGCCGAACTTTCTGCTTTCAGAGTAGGCCTATTAGGATGAAGGTGTGATTCTTTTTGGGGGAGGGTGTTCAGATATGCAGCTATCAGCTATTTCAGGCTGAAACAGAAAAGGGGAGATCGTGCAGGTAGGAGCTGTATGGCCACATCCTATAGATCGGCTTCACCGTTCACCTCTGAACCCACCCGATGAGTCACATTTAATATTGATTAACATTAGCCTGACTTGTGTAAAGACAGACTTTCTGTTCCCAGCCTCAAGTGTGTTTGATTCTGCAGTTCAGAAAAAAGCAAGGCAATTCTGAAAGGGACAGTAACTTATGATTCGAAGCAAAATATTAGGGTGGAGAGTCCTTCAAAAAAAAAAAAGAAAGAAAGAAAAGAAAAAGGATAAACATGTACTCTTAAAGCCCAAATACATTCATGAAATGAATCAGTTCTCATTGGCCACCCATCATTCTGAACACTGGCAGCTTGGAATGCACTTTTTCTACCTTAACTTCCACCCCAAATAAACACAATAAGGGAGCTCTGCTAGATGAACATTGGCCAACGAGAATTCCAAAACTTAACCCTTTCTGTGCTGGATTCTCTTGACAGATTTTGGTTGCCCAAGCTCTTCTGAGTCAAAATCAGCCTCCTTACCTGTTATTATACTTCCATCATCATCTTTCCTTTAGAAACAGGAGAGTTTTCTACAAGGCAAGGGTGACTCATGATTCTGCATGTATTGTAGCCCCCACCCCCAACCACAGAGAAGCAGGCAGACCGCTTTTCAAGACCTGGTTGTGGGTGATCAACCGAGAGCAGATGACTAGCTTTTACTTTCCTTTTCTCCTTGATTCAGAACGGTTTTTAAACGCTTACAACAGGAAATAAAAAGCGGAAGTGTAATTTTGTAGATCAGAGATAGTAACGTTGTTGGGGGAACATGTTGGTCTGTGGTTTCACTTCAGTGCTTTTTTTTAATGAACATATTTTTTAAAAAAAAACTTTTATAATTGCAGAAACAACACTTTAGGAAAATGAGATCTGGAGACATTTCCTTTCTTTTGCGCAGAGAAACCCCCCACCCAACTCCATCATAAATATGTTTACTAATAAGTTGAAGAGCATGTGAATTTCCTCCAGTGACTGCAAGATAGCCCTCCCTTTTCCCTCTTCTGTCATCACAGCAACCATCTTGTGAGTCAATCAAGCCAGGCTAAGGGAAAGGGAGAGAGAAAGAGAGGAGAGATGGGATTTGGGGTGTTTTTTGGACTACAGATCCCACAATCCTCCATTCTTGGAGTTCCGGCTGACACATAGACGTCTAAATGTGGCTCACCTGGGAGGAAGGCCTCATCTGAAAGCCTTAGAGGCCAAGCTAGGCCTAGCTCCATCCAAGCTTCCTGTTCCTGCCCCAAGGCTAGCTGGGAAATTTCTTCCTGATGAGGATGCTTAGCTTCCAAGCCTTACAGTTGAGGCCCTTCTCCCCGGTGAACTACACAGAGTTCTCTGCAAGATGCCTGTCTCTGAGGCAAAACTCCCTGAATGGAGAATTATGGGATTTGTAGTCCCCCTGAAAAAGAGACAGGACCATGGTCACTCATTACATCGAGGTTCGGGGCAGAGACTGGAAGGCCTAAAATTGCAAGTGTAGACAAGCAGCCGTGATTTCAAGGTCGAAGAGGTGGCTCAAGGAAGTTTCCCCATCTGTTCCTCCCGATGCCCAGAGCAGGCCTGTCAAAACGTTTGTTGATCTCGAGTTCCTTTTGAATGCTCCTTCCTGCCTTTGGGGAAAAGGTTGGCATGGATCATAGCAAGACCATCTGCTCTGAACGTGTCTGACAATAAAGTCACCTTCGGCAAGGAACCAAACCTAGACAGGGCGGCAATATCTGCAGTTCCTTACAGCGTGGTCAACGGGAATGGGATTTTCGGATTTCAGGGACTACAAATCTGATCATTCTCGATTCTGAGAGTTTGTCCTAGCTTACACCCACCTTACAGTTACCTGGGTAGAGTGGGTGGCATATAAATTAAATAAATAATAATAAATAAAATACGGCTCACCTGGGAGAAAAGGCCTAAAATGCAAGCTTTTCAGGCCAAGCTAGGCCTAGCTCCGTGCCATCTTCCTGTTCCTACCCCAGTGCCTTTCTGGACAGGAAGCTAGGCCTAGCTAGGCCTCAAAGCCTTACAGTCTAGGCCTTTCTCCCAGGTGAGCCAGAGTGAGGCGTCTCTACAGTATCTGTAAGTCAGGTTAAACTCCCAGCATGGAGAATGATGGGGCTTGTAGTCTTCAGAATTGCAAAAATCCCATCAGTCAACTCTTTATTTGTCAATACAGCTACCCTTCCTTTCCGCCTTCTTTGAAGGATACTAAATCTAGCCAAATGAAGTTAGCAAGAACAACCCCTGACTGCTGGGAACGGAGATATTAATTACTGAGTAATCCTTTTCGGTCTGACCTTGACTTATTTTTCCCCCCTTACCTATTGCAACATCTTCAAACTCTCTTCAGACTTTCCTGTCTGGACTGTTTTCTAGTAGATGTCTATCTAAGAAAGTGCCAGGAGCTTCAAACAGGGTGAACGAGAGCTTTTGGCCCCAGGATGCTCCAAAGCTAGCCGTCTCCTACTAGTGATTGTTAGGGTGGTGATATAATCATCCTCTTAGAGCTGCAGATCTGGAAGGGACCCTATGGGATCATCCATTCCAGCCCCTCCCAAGGAGGCCCAGTGGGGGAATCGAACTCCCAACTTCTGGCTCCACAGCCAGAGACCGGAACACCCATGAGCCTTCTTGTCTCTCACGAGAACTCTTTGAAAAAAAATCCCACAGCCCCCATGAAATAGAAAAAAATTAATGTGATGGGATTTATTGAAACAGGACCAGCATCTACAGGAGGGGAGTACCTATGTTGTTTGTTTAAGCGGATGATGGGTTTAGTCCATCAGGTTGCTGCTGGTGAGATGGTCAATGGAAGGATGTTTCAAATTATAAGTTACCAAGCTTCCGCTTGTTCACCTTTTCCAAACCCTTGTTAAGTAGCCCTCCTTCTCTCTAACATGTAACTCGTTCCCTCAAACCTCTGGAGGGAGGGGAGGTTGACTTTTGATCTTCTCTTGGCAGCAAAATAACCCCGTGGCCCGCCAGAACTCTCTTGTCTGTTATGTTCTTTCAGGTTGCTCAGCAGCTACAAAAGAGCGCCCTGTTTTGTAAACTAACGTCCCCTGCTTCCGTGGCATCCAGGAAGATATTTATGGAACCCGTCTGCCTTCAGCGAGAGGCGATGCTTTTAAACAGCAGGGCTTGGCCTTTGCTGGGAGAAAACTCTGGGTGGGAATCAGGTTCGAGGAAACAGCCACTGTGCCGATTCCCCACGACGCACAGTGAACAAGAAAGCCCGCCACACAGTGGGTGTGCGGTTGTGGCCTGAAGTGCGCCCGTTTTGAACACTGGTGTGACTCCGGGGCATTACATATTGACATAATAGGAACTGGGATTAAGAAACCCATGACCTTTATGCCTCTATTTTTATCAAAGTTTTTTCCTTCTGAGGCAGGATTGCTGTGGCGACTGCCCACGGTTTTTAATTTATGGCCCTCTTCTCTCTCTCTCTCTCTCTCTCTCTCTCTCTCTGTGTGTGTGTGTGTGTGTGTGTGTGAGAGAGAGAGAGAGAGAGAGAGAGAGAGAGCTGACAAAAAGGGCCCCCAATTCCCATTGTATTTTTAGCTTCAGATCTAATTTTAGCACGGTTTCACCAAACTGGGAGGGGGGGGGAAGCAGGACTCCACCGGAAAGATTTGCCGTTTTCTGTGGGAAGTCCCTTCCTTTCGAAATTTCACACGGAGGGCTTGTGGAGGGTTTAAAGCCTCTTAAAAACTCTACACCTGTGCAAAACGTCTTGTGCGTTGTTGTTTTTTTCCTGTCGAGGACCCCAGAAATGGAGGCTGGGCTCCATTTCTCTCTCCTCCTTCTCTTTCTTTCCTCTCTGACCCCCCTCCCCTCTTTCTCTGCCCTCACCTGGTCCTCCTCCTTCTCATCTTCTAAGTATGTTTTTAAAAGTTGTAATAATACTGATCTTGGAACGGCAGAACTGGAAGGGACCCTGTGGATCACCGAATCCATCCTCTTGTCATTCAGGCACCGGAGAGAATCGAACTCCCAACCTCTGGCTTTCCGCAGCCAGAGACCTAAGCCACTGAGCTGTTTAAAACACTCTTGAATTATTGCATCATGAATTGAGCGATGTTTAATTACTAATGCGTCTTTATTTATTTATTTTAAAAAACTTCAGAATGGATTGCACTTTTAGTATTCTCTGTTTCGACATTGTGGGAGAAAAGCAGCCTAAAGAGAAAAAAAATCAACCAATAAATACATTTTCTGGTCATCCCGTTCTCCACCTCCCTCTCTTTTCTAGCTTGCCCATAAAGCTGTTCAGGAATGAATGGCTGGTCCCCTGCCTGGGGCTTCAAAACCTTCCCCCACATTAATGAAAGCAGAAATATTTTCAAGGGGGGGGGGAAGGATTCTGTCCGCAGTTTCAAATTCATATAATTTGTACTCACCGTGGAAGCAGTGGCGCCGATGCTGCACTTGTTAAAGTACTTTTTAGAGTACTGGACTCACTGGGCTTCCTGGGAGAAGAGCCAGCCTGGGTAGCCCTGGGCCAGCTGCACAGTCCCAGAGTAGCCTCAGAAGAAGGGAATAATGAACCACAGTCTGAGCACCATATACCTAGAAAGAATTATTTGGATAGCTCAGTGGTTGAGGTCTCTGGTTGTGGAGCCAGAGTTTGGGAGTTTGATTCCCCTCCGGAGAGAAGAGCCAGCCTGGGTAGCCCTGGGCCAGCTGCACCATCGCAGGGCGCCCCCTGGAGGAAGGGAAAGGGAAACCTGTGTCTTCTCTACCGGGAAAACTTTGAAAAGTCAGCATTGAGTTGACGTCATTGGGCTTCTGGGGGACAACCAAGTATTTCGAAATCGGTGACTTTTCAAATTTCTCCTTTGCGGACGTTTCTCTTTGCTGTTAAAGAGCTCATGGCTCACTCAGTATCCCATGATTCCCTTTTCTGAAATTAAAAGCAGGCTTTGGATTTGGGACCGAGGGGCTGTCTCTTTTAATATCATATCTCCTTAAACAGAACCCCGTTGGACGTGTTCTGACTGGTAGCGTATATCTAGGATACAAGGCAAACTCCCAAGCATCCGGTGACCCAGTTTTGATTCACAAACTCTCCGGCTTCGTCTCTCTTTTGAATAAAATGCCTTCTCTAGAAGGACTTCCGCTATGTCTGCTCTGCCTTCAGGAAATGTTTCGGCTCCGGGAAAAGATACGAAACCGATGTCATTAGACCGGTTGGCTTCTCTGAAGGGGGCTTTAGAGTTTTGAAAAGTAGACAAATACAAACCGAGGCAACACAGTATCAGCTGTGAATTTGTGCAACAAATTCAAGATGGGCTACGTTGATACATGTAACACCTTCTGTAGCTACAAAAAGGAAATAAAGAACCCCAATCAGCAACTAAATGCATCTTTCAATTAAATCAACAGGCAGATACTCTTATTTTAAAGACACAGAATACATTTCAGCGATTCACTTCAGCTTTGCAAGGTCTAAATCACGCTCCCTCGGTGGAAACATATGGAGAGAATGCAGCAACGCCTCTGCTAAATTTTCCCGATGAAGTAAAGCAATAATATGGGATGTGACTTTGATATCCAGAGGGGATGGTCTCCACGCGCGCCCCCCCCACCCTGTAGATGCTGAAAATTGCAGAAATAGGGAACGCTGTACATTGCGTGATCTCTGGCTCTCTCTAGTGGCTGGCCCTGGAAATATACATATAAATATGTATTTCTGAGGTTTTTTATTTATTTATTTATTTATTTATTTATTGGACTTATATACCGCCCCATAGCGCTACAAGCACTCTTTTCTTTAGTCTTTTCAGACAGTGGATAAACGAATCAGCGGATCGTGATAGAAAGGTCCTACTTTATAGAATTAGTCTTTCGTGGTGTGATTTTTTTTTAAAAAAAATCATGGCTTCAGTATTTGCATTCTTAAACCATTCGTCTCAAATCTGCCCCTCTGCATCTCTTGTAGGTTGGCTCGATGCTTCGCCCGCTGTTTCGTGAACCCGCTGGTGGCCGGTTTGCGAGCTGAGGGGGCCCACATGCCGGGGAATGGCCTGTGACCCCAACGCCAGCATGCAGGTCGGGATGCGGGTGGTCCGTGGCCTGGACTGGAAGTGGAACAACCAAGACAACGGGGAAGGGAACGCCGGGACGGTGGTGGAGATCGGCCGGCAAGGCAGCCCGACGACGCCGGATAAGACGGTGGTGGTGCAGTGGGATCACGGGACCCGGACCAACTATCGGACTGGGTTCCAAGGAGCCTATGACCTGCTTCTGTACGATAACGCACAGATAGGTACGTTTTGCGAAGGGAGGCGGTTGTGGGACAGACACGACCGGTTATTACCAGTCTCTGCCCCTCTGCAGCCTGCACGTTACAGGCGCTCTAGAAGGGCACAGGTCCAGAAACCATCTGGAACCCAATGTGGAAGAGCCACCAGGTCTGGAGAGAGGTCCAGAGGCAAAAATCCAGCATACAGCTGAAGTTAAGCACCGTGGAACAGGGGCTGCTTTGAGGAACTAAGGGGGGTTCTTAAGCCATGGTCAACTCTGTGGTTTCTGCGGTGGGAAACCCAGAAATGAAGGCGTACATCCTCCAGAGTCTCCCCTCTAACCAGCTGCAAGCTTTTAGTCCAACCTGGAAGGGTTATGTCCTCTGAGAATACCCCTGATCTGGGGGAGCCCTCTACATTTTATGGAGTGCTCTCCCCCTGAAGGAGCCAGATGTGTCCTGTCCAACCAGCGACCTCTTGGAATGATGATCGTGTGGCCTCCTTGTTGGCTTCTGCGGCCACGCAAGACGAGTCTCGGATTCCATGGCCGAGTCGGGATTTGCACCCGGATCCCCTGAGTCCTATTCCAACAGCCCCTCCATGACACCAGACTACGCAGCTCTCTAGACCCACTGAATCTCTTAACGTTGCACAAATCCCATTGATCTGGGGGGAGGGGTCTGCTCAAGGTGTGATTCCAGTTCTGGGAGTGCAAAGGTTGGCTGCCTTCATGGTTAGTATTATGGGATGTTCAGGGCCAACCCTTGTGAAAGGTCAAGGTGAAAATGTACAAATAAAGATGTGATCCATGCGTTGAATCAGGATCTCTCTAGGTGAACACCAAAATATTTTGAGGTTTTTTAATGGTTTTAAAAATGGGTCAGGATTTAAAATAAGATAGGGTGGACCAGCTAGGGCCTGTGTCACTGGAAATTTTGGAAATTATACTGTAGTAGGACTGCCGTCTCCGCGGGATCAGTACCTACGGTGTCACTTGTCTACTGAAAATATTAAATAAAAAAACCCCGGAAATATGTATTTCCATGGTGTATTAACAGAACTGCCCACTAGAGGGAACCAGAGACTATGCCATATAAAGTAGGACTGTACTGTCCATGGTGAATTAGTTCAGGGCCCCCTGCAAATGCCAGAAAATGTGGACACATCGAATGCATGGCCTCTAAATGCCTAGAAATATATCTAAATATTTATTTTTGGGATTTTTAAAAATTTAATTCTTTTGGGCAGCAGATAAGTGAATCAGTGGATACCACAAATCCTACTGTACGTTGCCAACTTTTGAGGCGGGAGCCTCTGTCGTTGCTTTGGTGCGGGATCCGCCGGCAACAGTAACCCTTGCATTTCCGCTCTCTGCCCTCGGACAGGCGTCCGCCACCACAACATCATCTGCGACTGTTGCAAGAAGCACGGGATCCGAGGGATGCGCTGGAAGTGCAAGGTGTGCTTCGATTACGACCTGTGCATGCAGTGCTACATGAACAACAAGCACGACCTCTCCCACGCCTTCGAGCGCTACGAGACGGCCCACTCCCGCCCGTGAGTTCCCCAGGCTTTCTTCTTCCCATCGGCAAAGGAGTCGAATAAATGTTATGTGTGTGTGTGTGTGAGATGATTTTTTTTTAGCGGCTCTTGGTTGTTCTGATGTGCTGTCAAGTCAGTCCTGTCCTACGGTGACCCCATCCACGAACGAGCCCTCGGCAACATGTCCTGCCCTCAAGAGCCCGGCTCGGCTCTTGCAAACTCAAGCTCGTGGCTTCCTTTAGGGAGTCGGTTCATCTCATAATGGGGTCTTCCTTGGCTGAAAGGCCACTTCTGGGAACGTTGCAGAAGAGGAGGGAGGGAAGGAGAATTTATAGATCCCTCCCTCCATCCATCCATCCATCCATCCATCTATCCCTCCATCCATCTCTCTCTCCATCCATCCATCCATCCATCTATCCCTCCATCCATCTCTCTCTCCATCCATCCATCCATCCATCCATCCATCCATCCATCCATCCATCCATCCATCCATCCATCCATCCATCCATCCATCTCTCTCTCTCTCCATCCATCCATCCATCCATCCATCCATCCATCCATCCATCCATCCATCCATCCATCCATCCATCCATCCATCCATCCATCCATCCATCCATCCATCCATCCATCCATCCATCCATCCATCCATCCATCCATCCATCCATCCATCCGGTAGCTCATCTGGCTACCAAGGCCACTCTGGACAGTTGGCAATATAATGGATCTGTTGAATGCCCGAATACAGTGGTTCTCCACCTTGGGTCCTCCAGATGCTGTTGGAAGCAAACTCCCAGAAGCCTCAACCACCAGCTGGGCTGGCCAGGATTTCTGGGAGTTGTAGTCCAAGAACCTGTTGGGTACCCAAGTTTGGAAACCACCACTTTAAGTAGCAAAGCTGACCCAAGAGGGTTTCCCACTCAAGACGCAAAGAGTTCTTATTTCTGCCGTCTCCTTCCATACTGACTTGGCAGAAGAGATGCCAGGATCGTGAAGGTGGTTTCCCCAGGGTGACACTCATCCATATTTATTTATTTGAAATATTTTCCCCTCACCTTTCTCCGTAAAAGGACCCGGGGCAGCTCATCCACGCTACTCTGGTCACTTACAAGATGGGGAAGGAGCTTCAAAACTCATGTAGTTTGAAATCCTTCACACAAGTATATAAACGCGCACAAAGGCACACGCTTTTTCTCCTCCACAGAAGGGAGCAGGGTGAAATAGCCTCCGTATGAATGAATGACCTTTGAACTTAGCCAAAGCATAACAGGGGACACGATTCTGGATTCTGAAAAACCTCCTGCATGTTAGCTGTAAAGAGGCTCTCCCGTTGGCTCATTCCCTCACCCCCTGCAGTGTCTCATGGAAAACCTAATTTTCATTTTAAAGAACCTTTTCTCGCTTTTTTTTAAATAGCTCAGCTGCTTTCTCCTCCTTTCCTTTCTTTCCCCCTTTTCTGGAGGTTGCACTTTGAATGCTAAGTGGATTTTCTTTTGAACTGGCAAGATCGAGGGTTGCATTGAATGCCCCCTTTTCCTTTTTTTCTTCAATCTGAGGCTTGGTGTAAAATTATGCCATTGGACACGGCGGGCGGCGCCAGGTTGGGTAGAGAGGAGGAAAAGGTTTATTTATGGTCGGAAAGAAGCTTAGATCTCTCTAACCAGAACCGGCCCTTGCTTTCTCTCTACCTGAGCCATTTACCTGGAGACCTCACAAGCAGAGATACAAACTTAATACCTGTTGTGCAGGTACTGTACTTTTTCCCCCCTGTCTAACACAGGGAGTTATAATAATTTTAAAATGGGAGTTCTAGGATGTTATTGCTGAAAGATTTAATTTTTCCTCGTCCTGCGAGGGACTGAAAGACACAGAAGAGAAGTTTGATTTCTAATTAACAATGGTGTGCCGTCAAATCCATTCTGATGTAACGGCAACCCTTTTCAGGATTTTTCAAGGTAGAAAATACACAGAAATAGTTTTTCATTCCCTTCCTTCCGAGGGTGCCCTGGGACTGTGCAGCTGGCCCAAGGCCACCCAGGCTGGTTTTTCTCCCAGGAGGCCAAGGGGGGAATCGAACCTCCAACCTCTGGCTCCATAGCCAGAGACCTAAACTACTCAACTGTTATTCAGAAATGGTTTCCCATTCCCTTCCTCCCGAGGGCATCCTGGGATTGTGCAGCTGGCCCAAGGCTACCCAGGCTGGCTCTTCTCCCAGTGGGGGAATCGAACTCCCAGCCTCTGCAGCCAGAGACCTAAACCCCTGAGCTATTTTAACCAGCTTCCCAACTCGTTAACTAGCGATAGTTCGAATCCCCCCCCCCGGGGCCTCCTTAACAGGGGCTGAACTCTATAATCCATAGGAACCCTTCCGGTTCTGCCATTCTAAGATGATGATAAGGATGATGTTGTTTTCTACAGCTACAGTTATTTTCTATTTTCTATAATGATAACAATAATAACAACAACGACCACATTGCTTGCCCTGTCTGTGGATGAGATTGTTTGCAGCTCAAGTTGTTTCTCCAAACTTTCTCCTTGGCCTGAGCTTGTGTTGACACACAGCCCGCCTCTTCGGCCTTTTCCTTTGGGTCCCGAGTTCAAGTCCCGTTGTGGCCTTGAATTTCTCCCGAGGGCCGGTGAATTCGGATAAAAGGCAGGGAGCGGCTTGTGTCCTCAGATCTCCACAGAAAGCAATTCATGATCTCAGCCTCTCTCTTCCTTTCAGGGCCAAAGGAGGAAATGTGTAGCTGTTCAGGGGGGAGGCAAGGAGTGGGATTTTTTAAAAAAACCTATCCCAAAATTGCATCCAAATTACCCAATCGGAGGGATATCTGTGTTTCGTATAAAAGGAAATACAGCTGATTCGTGCAGATTTTCTCAAAGGGGTTCACGGAGCCCTTGGTGTAAAGCAGAAAGTTGGGGTCGAAGCTGTAGCCCACAAAGATGAGAAGGTCAGCCCCCTTGCTACTCATTCAAGTGACCTTAATTTCCTCCCCATGTAAACACAAGAATGGGTCTTTACTCTTTGATTCGGGAAGAGAGAGAGAGAGAGAGAGACTGCTTTTAAGCTGGTTAAACAATAAGACATTCTAAAATGCATATTGTTTGGAGTGGACAAATAGTAATTTTGTAACTCTGGATAGTACCCTATTGCAGATTGGTTGTTGGTAATGCTGACATTATCAAAGGCTGTCTTTCGATCCAGCTCCTCCTGATGATATGCAATGTGCTGTACAAGGAGTGGAATTGCTAGTAAGATTGGAGCTGCAATGTTTATCTGGGGTAGAAATTAAGGTACAAAACGGTGTGCCCATATTTTGACGAGGAAGGGGCAGTTTTAACCACTCCGGGCTGTTACCCTCTTAAATGTTGCTCTCCTGTTTTGGACACATTCTGAGAAGGCAGGATTCTCTGGCAAAGGCAGTCAGGCTGGGAAAGGGTGGAAAGGCAACAGGAAAAGAGGAAGACGGAAAGTGAGATGGACTGACTCCCTAACAGAAGCCACAGGCTTGAGTCGACAAGAGCTGAGCCGGGCTGTCGAAAACAGGACATTTTGGAGATTGCTCATTCATGGGGTCGCCGTAAGTCAAGGGCAACTGGACGGCGCATCACAACAGTCGCAAGAGTTTCCCACCTTTATTTTACTAATGGACTAGATTCTAATAGACTTGAAATCCATCTATGTCCCCTCCTCCTTGTTGTGCTCCCCCAGGATTTGAAAGGGCTCTTGGCGCTTGGCGGTTGTTGGGTTTTCCTCTCAACAGAAGGCTAGCATCGTGGAATATTTTGGTCCGCTGCTTCCCGAAATAGGCTTGTCGTGCCGCCGTTCAAGGATGTCCTCTTGGCTTCGGATGCGATGCTCGGCAAGGCACCATTGACAATGGCTCCTGAGCTCCGTTTGGAAGCCGGCCAGGGGGACTTAAGAGGGATTTGGGTCTGTTTCGTCTCCTTATGAAAGCACGCCTGGCTATTAAGAGCGTTAACCCGAGGCCGAGGTTCTCAAACGGAGGAGAAAAGGGATGGCCGGCTTCCAGGCACTCCTTTAACCTCTCAGCGCCTTTGATGTTTTCTCTCACAGGAATCAATCCTCCCTTTTATTTTATTTTGTTTTAATTTAGTACTTTTAGACCCCTTGATGAACGGAGCGTTTTGGACGGTGTACGATACTTATTAATAAAATAACAACTGTGTGTTGTTAAGTCGATCCTGACCCTTTTCAGGGTTTTCCAGGTAGAGAGTACTCAAGAAGTAGTTTATCATCCCCTTTTTCTGGGGGGCATTTCTAGGACTGCGCAGCTAGCCCAAGGCTACCCAGGCTGGCTCTTCTCTCCCAGGAGGCGCCCTGGGGAATCGAACTCCCAACCTCTAGCTCACCAACCAGAGGCCTACCTCAACTGAGGTAGCCAGCCAGCGGCGATGCGTATGACATAATTTCGGTTCTGCGCTGCCCAGAGATCTGTGGGATGTAAATTCATTCATTCTGTTTGGTTGCGGAATCCTGCGGAATCCTCACTGCAGAATTCAGGCTGCAGAATTCTGATTCTTCCGCAGGACCCTATCCCCGGCTCGCGGAAAACTCCCAGTCAAGCCTCCTCTGTGTGCAAATAAACCTGCCCTTAGTTCTCCTCGGTGCCCCTGCGGGGCGTGACGTGCCATGCCATGCCCCTAAAGCCACCTGCTTCGTTGCAAAGTGGGCCGGTAGGGCGCCGTTTTCCCAGGCGTCGTTAAGTGGCTTAACCTCCCGACCCTTCACCGGCTGTCGTCGTGCATTAGAGACAGTCTAAAACGGGAATGTGTGTAGAACAGGGGAGGAATTTTCTTTTCTGACGTCCTCCGTGGAATCCGGCTTTGTGGGGTGGCGAGTCTAGCCATGTGTAAATACAGGAAACGTCCAACTCGGAAACTCTTCTGTGTCGCCGGATAGGATGTTGGAGAAGGGTTAAGACAACGGGAGGATTTTCGGCGGTTGGACGTGGGTCTTGACTCCTCTGGACGATTAGACAAAAAAGGGGGGGCGGCCGGTCGGGCCGTGGGAGGGGGACACGGGAGCACCCCCCGAGGTCTTGCCGTCAGCGTTATGGGCATCGGGAGCTGTTTCAACCGGACCTCTGACCCAACGTTCACCATTGTGTGGGTATCTTAACGCCGTAGCGCTGGAAAAAAAAATCTCTTGAGAAAAAAAGGGGAGTCATTCTTGGCTTTTGATGCCACCTGTAGTTTGCTTCCTATAAATTAAAATAGGTAACAAGGCTTGGTTTTAATGGGTTGATTGGAACCTTTCAACGGGAGCCCTTCCCATAATGTCTGTTTTCCATTAGAAGGCCCTCTTAGAAGCCGAGAACTGGTGGGAAAACATAGAAAGAGCTGAGTTTTCCCATAATAGAATACGCTTTATTCCAGGTCAGTTTTTTTTAAAAAATATCCCTAATATTGTCTACTTTGATATCCATTTGCTTACATCTCAGGGAGAGAGGGCTTTTCCTTAACTAGTCATGTCGTTAAAATGGCCACAGAAAGAACCTAGCAAGGAACTGAGAGCTGTTTGTATAAGAGAGAACTATTTCATCGCGTTTTGTAGATCTGTGCGTAGATGGCTATTTGGCCGCTTGGTTTTAAATGCTCGCCTTCCTGTAATTTTATTACGTAGTTCTTCACTCAACTGGTAAGCAAGCTTTCCGGGTAGGCTTTGTATCATTCTGGGCTAGAGATAAACCGCTCGGATCGATAGATGGTAAATAATTCTCATCGTTCCCTCCTGCCCTTCAGTATGACTGTAGCTCTCGGGTGATTTGCGTCATCTTAGTCCCACGACAAAAAAAAACACAGGCTGTAAAAATCAGATTTTTTTTTTTGAACAATGCTGACGACAGGAAACATTTGAAATCAATTTTTGACAGAGCAGGGCACAATGAGGGCCAAAAAGAAAGCTTTCAACAGTCTGGGAATTATATTGTTTTAAAGGTCTCTCTCTCTCTCTCTCAAGTGATGTCTGGAATAGGCGCCGGGCAAATTTCTCCCCAGGGAGAGCCTTTTAAGAATGTGGCACCACTGAGCTTCAAATGATAATAATAATCATAATCTCTCATTTTTCCTTGCATTTGAAAATGTCAAGACCAATTGTCCTGGCTTCTTTTTACAGGAAGAAGTTACTGTGATTTTTATTCAAATATCTTTCTTCTAAAAAAGCAAAGGGGGGGGGAAGACAGCCGTGGCCTTTGGGGGCTATTTCTGCCACCCCCTCTGGAGTCCCCATTTGTCCATTATGTTTTTTTTTATTTCCAAAACAAGAGAAAACGTGTACCTCTAGAAATCTCCAGAGTCCTAATTTTCTTCTGAAACAAAGTGACCCATACCTTGTTTTAATCATCCCCATCACGTGCCTTCAGCTTAATTTAATTCTGTTTGTTCATTAATTTTATAACTGCCTCATTTCATCTTGTTCCTGGGGTACTTTTGGATTTTATCGCTGGGTTCACTGCCTAGAATAGCGCTGTGCACGAACGGGTTGGTCTATAAATGAGATTGTTGTTGTTTAGTCTTTAAGTCGTGTCCAACTCTTCGTGACCCCACGGACCAGAGCACGCCAGGCCCTCCTGTCTTCCACTGCCTCCCGGAGTTGAGTCAGATTCATGTTGGTCGCTTCGATGACCCTGTACAGCCATCTCGTCCTCTGTCCTCCCCTTCTCCTCTTGCCTTCACACTTTCCCAACATCAGGGTCTTTTCCATGGAGTCTCCTCTTCTCATGAGATGGCCAAAGTATTGGATCCTGTAGCTTCAGGATCTGTCCTTCCAAGGAGCACTCTGGGTTGATTCCCTTTAGAACGGATAGGTTTGATCTCCTTGCAGTCCAGGGGACTCTCAAGATAAATGAGATAGACAGACAGATAAGTCAAGTCAATTCCTCCTCACAGTGACTCTTTTCAGGTAGGATCAGAACTTTGAAAAGGTGGGGAGATGAGACGTTGAAAACAATGGTGGGAGGAGGGTCTGGTGCAACCGGCAGACTGTGGGGAGAAGTGGGAGACGGTGTTGGGCCATCCAGGGTCGCAATCGTGTCCCTCTGTCGAATTCTGGGAGATTTTGGGAAGGTGGGCATCCCTGCATTGATGTCAAAACTTTTTCAAGCTCTGTTATGAGCCTGAAATACCATTTCAATGTATTGGGGCCCAAAAAGGAGCTTTCTGGCCAATTTGGTTGGGGAAGACGTTTGTTGTTGGATTTATTTTTTTTGTGGGATTCGGCAGCCGACGGTCCCGCCAAGCTTCGGTCGGGGGTTTCCAGCGGAATAAGCAAGTGAATAAATGGTGTGATCTTTTTCTTCTCCTTCTCCTTCCCTCCTGCAGAGTCACCGTGAGTCCCCGGCAGAATTTGCCCCGCGTCACGCTCAAGGGCATTTTCCAAGGCGCCAAAGTGGTCCGGGGCCCCGACTGGGAATGGGGAAATCAGGACGGTGAGGTTTCCTTGTTAAAACATGACGGTTGGGCTGTAACGGGGAGGGGAGGACTTGGTTTGACGAATTTTTTTCTGAAGGACAGACGGAGATCCGGGCTGACACAGATCCTTGACGTCGGACAGCGGCGATTTTTCAGAAATAACAAAATTCAGATTCTTGTCCACATCCTGTAGAATCCCTTTCATTATGAGGGTGCCGGTGGAGGCCGCGGGAGGGAGGGAGGCATCTTTAATGACCTCAAGTCACGGATGCCATATACTTTTCTTCACCTCTGTGCCGTGGCGCTCCTCTTTCCAACATGGCTGCCAAACCTCTGCGGCGGAGGTCTAGAGGTAGACTTTGTCTAGAGGGACAGGGTATAAATCTAAATAAAGTAAAGTAAGAGAGGCATTTTCAGCCTGAGTTTTCAGTAAACCGGACTCTTGCTTTCTCTCAGGCGGCGAAGGTAAAACTGGGCGCGTGGTTGACATTCGCGGCTGGGACGTGGAGACCGGGCGGAGCGTGGCCAGTGTGACGTGGGCCGACGGCACCACGAACGTGTACCGCGTCGGGCACAAGGGAAAAGTTGACCTCAAGTGCATCGTGGAAGCCTCGGGAGGATTTTACTACAAGGAGCATCTCCCTAAATTAGGTACATGCCGAATTTCTCTTACTAGTGGGCTGTGTACTACATAAATAATCATCACGCACCATCAAACCCATTCAGGGTTTTCCAGATAGAGAACACTCAGAAAATGGTTTTTCCCCTTCCCTTCCTCCAGGGGGTGCCCTGGGACGGTGCAGCTGGCCCAAGGCTACCCAGGCTGGCTCTTCTCCCTGGAGGAGAATCGAACTCCCAACCTCTGGCTTTGCAGCCAGAGACCTAGACCACAAAGCTATCCAGGCAGCTACTTCAATTGACTTCACGGCTGGTCTTTCATCGCAAACCACGGAGTGTGCTGGCCTTCATCGACAGTTAAATTGATGTGGCAGAGTTTTCTTGAGCTTTCGTTTTATGCTGAAACATTTTTCATGGACATCCTTCTGAAAGCAAATTTATGCCGGTCCTCTTTTTAGTCTTACTGTGAGGTCCGATTCACTCAGAGTCTCACCAGCCAGTTTTGAGTGGAATCAAGGAAAAACAGGCCTGTTTGTATGACGGAAATAGCACAAGGTTCTCCAAGAGTGAGGATGAATCTTGGACACAGACAAATAAAATGTGAGGCAAGAGTAAGCTTACTACAAACTTCCTTCAGTTAAAGTGGCTTCTGGGCTTCTCCCAGCGGGAAAGTTCTTAGAAACCTGAACACTTGCTATATATACAATATAGATGGGTTTTTCTGGGCTACACATCCCATAATTCTCCATTCTGGGAGTTTTTCCTACCCTACATGTGCCTTACAAACACCTAAATGTGGCTCAAGACTTAATGGAAGGCTTTGAGACTTAGCTAGGCCTAGCTTTGCCCAAGCTGGGGGGAAAAATTCCCAGCTAGCCTTGGGGCAGAAATAGGAAGCTTGGGTGGAACTAGGCCTAGCTAGGCCTCAAAGTCTTCCTGTTTAGGCCCTGTCTCCCAGGCGAGCCACATTTAGGTGTCTATCAAGTAGCTAGAATTCCCAGAAGGGAGAATAATAGTATATGTAATCCAGGGAATCCAAAAATCCCATCCTTAATAGACAAATCGACATCTTCTGGTTGTGAGACAAAGTTCAGGAGAGTTACCTACCTGTGGATTTTAGGTTCCTCTCTGACACCTCTAGAAGCACCCCCAAAGTTAGGGGAAACGGACAAGAGGAGAGTTACACTCCTTTTCTTAGTGGCTTAATAGCTAGAGGAAGAAAGAGATGCTCAATATCCTGCCTAGAAGCATGAAAGCTGTTTTTCCTGTTGGATGCAGTAAGAAAAAGTTCACCACAACTCAGCAGTCTGTGGCAGGATGCCGTGAATAAGTTCATAGACCGGTCTTGTTGTCAGAAGATCTTCTGCATATATCCACCAGCCCACCTGCCTGTCTTTTCTCTCCCCTTTCTAGGGAAGCCTGCTGAGCTTCAGAAAAAGGAGAGTACGGACCGTCATCCTTTCCAACACGGGGACAAGGTGAAATGCTTGCTGGACATAGACATCCTAAGGGAGATGCAGGAAGGACATGGGGGTTGGAACCCCAAAATGGCCGAGGTAAGAACCGGTTCCCTGTTTCTTGCCCCAGGCTTTGAAGAGAATCCACACCCATTATTATGAGGCACTTTGGATCTTAGAGAAAGATAGGGTATGTCAAATACATGATGATCATGTGTCTACTGCTTTTGAATGATAATCTTTTAACTTTTTGCGTACTCCCCCATCCCACCCCCCCATTTTATTCCCATCAATTCTGATCTCTTCCTCCTCTCCTGCACACCCTCAAAAGTTCATTGGCCAAACTGGAACCGTACATAGGATCACGGATAGAGGGGACGTGAGAGTCCAGTTCAACAGTGATACGCGGTGGACATTTCATCCTGGTGCTCTTACCAAGGTGAGAGGCACTTTGTCTGTACCATGAATGGAACACAAAACTTGTTATAACTCAAGGGGAAGTGGGGAAGAACCAGGAGAAAAAGATGCATCGTGCATAGGATGAGGTTTTCTTCAGTTTTGTCCTGATTTAGTTTTGGTTTGCCTCTTCGGCACTTTTCTCACCAATTGAATGGGAATCTTTTAGAAAATTAGAATCAGAGTGGACTTTCCTCTCTCTCTCTATCTCTCTCTCTTTCCCCCCCCTTTTGGGGGGGTGATGATAAGAAGGGGCAAGTAAAATTTTGGCTTTCCTCTTGCATGTGTATATTTCAGCGGGTGTCCCAAGGTCTGGCAATCTGCGCCTGAATGTTGGTGATTACTCCAAACAAACCTGATAAATGTACGAAATGAAAGAGCCACTCCAGTAAAATGCCATCAGTCCTTTAAAAATTATGGTCCGTCTTTGCAGACTTTTGTCTCAGAAGCAGATCTCCATGTACGTTACATGAGAGCAGAGATGGTTTTAAAGCCACCCTCTTTTTTAAGTAGCTAAAAAAATAGCATTGCCATTTGTATTGAATGCTGACATTTTGTCAACATTTTGAACATTCACAGTATTAAAAAAACAATATACAGTTTTGAGTGAGTGAGTGAGGGGGGGGAGAGAATTTATTTACTGTAATTTGTTCCCACATTTCCAGTAGAGGGGCTCAAGGCAGCTTAAAAATGATTTAAGAACATAAATACTAAAGCAGTGATTTAGCCCTTTTTTACTTGATTAGCTAAAAGTAAAGGTTCCCCTTGACATTTAGCCCAGTCGTATCTGACTTGAGGGTGTAGTGCTCATCCCCGTCTCCAAACCGTAGAGCCAGCGTTTGTCCGTAGACAGTTTCGGTGATCACGTGGCCAGCGCGACTAGACACGGAATGCTGTGACCTTCCCACCAAGGTGGTCCCTATTTATCTACTCGCATTTACATGCTTTCGAATGGCTCGGTTGGCAGGAGCTGGGACAACCAACGGGAGCTCCCTCCGTCGCGTGGATTCGATCTTACGACTGCTGGTCTTCCGACCTCGCAGCCCAGAGGCTTCTGCGGTTTAACCCGCAGTGCCACCACATCCCTCTTTACTTGATTACTGGTATACTAATATTTCTTGTTTCCAAGGAAAATCTGATAGGAGGCTTCTTCTTTTATCGCACTTTTTACCCCCACCCCCACCCGTGCCCTCCAAGTTGATGCTTTAGAGACTTCGTTGCCTAATACGTCTTTCCTGCATACTTAAATGGTTCTGTTTATTCTTATTTTTTCCACCTACACCTTTCTTGCAGTTGAACACCTTTTGGGTGGATGATGTGGTTCGGGTGATAGATGATATAGAGGCAGTCAAGCAGCTACAAGCTGGTCATGGGGAATGGACAGATGAAATGGCTCCTGTAAGTACATTTCTTTTCCAAGAGCCGTGCAGTGATTTTAAAACATCCGGTCTCGGGGTTTTCCATCGCATGGTCTTTTGTTTGGGGGTTCCCCCTATTTTGAACAGCACTTTGTGGTGGCGGAGACAGGGGTTGAATGGAGCATCTTGGAAAGGAGGTAAAGCCGGCTGAAATTGTGGGGTGTTCATCCCGCACTACAACATTCTGTTGCTGTTCCTGCCCATTTCCCTGTAGACTCCAATAACAAAAAATATGTAACGCATCTGTTATTCTCTGCTTGCACGTGAAAGGAATTTTCCTCTCCCTTTCGTAGACCCTGGGGCACATCGGGAAGGTGATTAAAGTGTTTGGAGATGGAGACCTTCGGGTGTCTTTTGCTGGCCAGTCCTGGACGTTCAACCCTGCCTGCCTGACAGCCTACCAGCGAGAGGAAGATGCAAACTTCATGACCACGGAGGACGCGAAAGAGTCTAAAAGTGAGGAGCCTGAAAGCCGGCTGAGCTCTTGTCTGTTCAATGGGGTTTCTCCCTTTCCGTTACTCGATGCCAGGGGTCTTGGGGCTGGTGTGGCGACACGGAACGCTCAGAGACATTCCAACGTCGTGCGGAATAAAGCTGCTGGACTCCAGCTTTTGATGGAAATGGAAACGTTGCCTTCCCCATGCTTTGCAGGGCTGGCAAAAAAACAGGAATGAAATTTTACACAGCAGGAGATCTGAAAGCAGGAGAGAGTTTGAAAGGGAAAATATTGGGTGGGAGTTACAGCGCTGGCAGATGCACACGACTGCATTACGCACAACTTGGGGGGGGAATAATTTGTTCTCTTTACTCATTATAATGTTTGCAAAGTAATTCCTCACCTTAAATCCTTCCAGGGTTTGCCAAGTAACGTCTTCGCATTATGCACTGTGTTTCTCCTTACTGTACTGAACCTTAGGGTTCAAAGCAGAAGGGTGCAAAACTTGAAAAGTCATAGGAACTTCAATAGCCCAAACACACAAAAGTAACTTTTTAAAGTACTTAAAGCCTTTCCTCATTAAGTAGTGCTGTACCCACTCGCAAGCCACCTTGGCGCTGAAACATTGCTTAATTATACCCGTTATGGCCCCCGATCCTGTCAACGTCTATGTAAATTCCTTTGATTCAAACGGGCCTACTCTAACCGCAGCTTGGTATGGTAAGGTAAGTTGCAGTTAGAGGTAGGCCCACTCGAATCAAGGATCTCGTGGGAGGAACTGACTCGCCAAATCCCTCCGGATTCAGTGGGTCTGCTCTGATGCAGTTTACTACCCCCGTACAAAGAGATTTTGGCCGGTTGATTTATTTCAGGAAAGCACACAGTTTGTAACAGCTCGGCTGGAATCCTGTTGGTGTTCATGCAAGGTTTGCATAACTGGCCACGGGGAAAGTGTTGCGACGTGTCCTCGGCCACGCGCCTGGCAAGTTAAACAACTAAAATTCCAGCCATTCCTTCTGGGCTCTAATGGAAGGCATTCAACATTTTGGGAAGAAGAGCTAAGATTTCTGGGTATTAAAGAAACCCAGTGGTCTGGGTAGCTCCGTGGTTTAGCTCTCTGGCTAGGAGGGAGCCAGAGGTTGGGAGTTCGATTCCCCACCCCCACTGGGCCTCCTGAGGGAAGAGCCAGCCTAGGTAGCCTCGGGCCAGCTGCACAATTCCCAGGGGTGCCACAAGAAGAAGGGAATTTATATCATCATCATGATCATCTCAGACCTGCAAAACTGGAAGGGACACCCCCCCCCCGGGGTTCATTGAGTGCTTGAAGGCAGCTCCGGCTGTGATGGATGGGCTTTGTAGTGCTGCCATCGTGAAAGCCATGTTTCTCGTTTTGGCCATCAACAGGCACGTTGCTTTCTGTGCTGGGGAGGCTGCTCTCCCAGAAGATGGAGTCAGACAACCCGGGGCGGCTGGTCATCGAGGCGGCCCACGGAAACATCTCCAAAGTCCGGGACCTGGTCCAGAAATATCCGGACAAGGTAGGTCCCCAGCGGTGGCGAGAGGCTTGTTTTTTTTTAACCCTGATTTATTTTTATTCATCCCCTCCCCTTCTGCCTCGTAAGCGCTCTTGAGGAAGCTTCCAGCTTTGGAGAACTGAAAGACTCACGATATCTGCAAAACTAAAAAAATTGTTATATGGTTAAGTGCCATGATCTTTGGCCGTCCTATGAATGAGCGACCTCCAAAATTTCTTCTTTTAAGCAGCCCCCGCTCAGCTCTTGCAAACTCGTAGGCCATGGCTTCCTTTACTCGCTCAATCCATCTCACATTTGGTCCTTCCTCTTTTCCTGCTGTCTTCTACTTTGCTGGCATTATTGTCTTTCCCAACACATCCGTCAGTAATAGGGGGCAAAAATAGAATGGGGGTGGCATCCGTTGTCATCCTCCCCCCCCCAAGAACTGAAACTGCCACAAGATCTAAAACAATGATGATCTTAATAATTGTAGGAAAAGTTGGGAGGCAGCAGGAAAAGAGGAAGACCAGATATGAGATGGACTGAGTCCATAAAGGAAGCCATGGGCTGTAGTTTATAATAGCTGAAGACAGGATATGTTGGAGGTCATTCATTCATAAGGTCGCCGTAAGTCGGATGTGACTTGTTGGCACCTAACAACGAGGATAACCTTAACCAGGAACTGGTTAAGGCCTAATGGAATACGACTAATGGTCTAAATAATGGGGGAGTTTAATGAGGGTACTCAAGGGTGTTATGACTAATGACACCGTTGGATGGGAGGCAGACCCATCGCTTGTCATTTTAGACGTTCACTCCGTGAGGGGACGCTGGCCTTTCTGTCCACAGGTTGATATCAAGAACCAAGGCAGGACGGCTTTGCAGGTGGCTTCTTACCTGGGCCAGGTGGAGGTGGTGAAGATCTTACTGCAGGCCCACGCCAACATCCACCTGCGGGATGAGGAAGGCGACACCGCCCTTCATTACGCAGCCTTCGGGTAGGTGACCCTTGGAACAGCTTTCATCTAGAACTAGAAGAGCGCCAGGGATCTGTAGATGTTTTAGAATCACCATCATCTTAGAATTGCAGGAGGTGGAAGGTCAGGGACGCCCCAGTGGGGGAATCGAACCCCCAGCCTTTGGCTCCGCAGACAGAGGCCTCAACCCCTGAGCTAGCCCACATTTCTGTTTCCCTGTTTCCATTCCTCTCGTTGACTAGGAACCAAGCCGAGATTGCCAGCGTCCTGGTCAGTCGAGGGGCCAACCCTGACCTCTTGAACAACGCCAAATGCACGGCCATGTACATCGCGGTCAACAAAGGCTTCACGGAAGTCGTGCAGGCCTTGTGCGAACACAACTGCAATGTCAACCTGCCGGTGAGTCTCCCGACAGTCGCATGAAGCGTTGCGTCGTGAAGGCAGAAGGGTGGCGGGGCAGCGTGCCTCGGGATCCGGCGGTGTGCGGGGGTCCAGGAGTTTGTGAGAAATGGCTGGGAAGCGGCCATCGCCGCCGCCAGTGCCTCCAACTCCTCTGCCGCTTGAGACTCTCCCTGCCCTCAGGCCGGGTCTCGCGCCAAAGCTAGGTGCAGTTCTAGAGTTTGTTTTCGGTAAAGCGACCGTTTGTGAGCGCGACAAACACACAGCCAATCTCGAACCCGTCTGTCTGATGCAGAGATGCGAACGGTCTTCACGTCTAGCCTCTCCCCCCCCCTCAGGATTCGTACGGCGACACCCCGCTCCATTATGCCATCACCGCCGACTTCAAGTGCATCATCGAGGCCCTCACCGAAGTCCCCAATATCGATTTCACCATCCAGAACCGGCAAGGATTCAACCTCTTGCACCACGCCGCTCTAAAGGGGAACAAACTGTGAGCAGTCGAGACCTTTTTAAAACATCTAAAACCACGCAATCTTGTCTGTCGAACTTAAGATTTCCTAAACCGGATGCTGACGGTAGCCCCCCGTCTTGCCCTCTTGTTCATTAGTGGAACTTTTGTGATGTCAGAGAAAAAGTACCGGGAACGTTTTAATGTCACAGGAGAAAAATCTGTCAGCATCGGAATGTTCACAAACAGGTCAAACTTACATGAGGGAAGAGAGAAGTCATTACTCCTCTCGTTACACCAATACCACGCATAATGTGGCCCCATATAGCACTGATTCGTTGCAGTCCACATTTTTGTGGTGCTTGATGAAGGCCCCAGTCTACCTGAGAGTTGACCCGGCATCTGGAAAACCTGAGGCCAGGTCTACCTGCTCTGCGCCAAACTAGACTGAGCATCTGGGAGACCTGGAGGCTCTTCATCCCGCTCTGTGGTGGAGGTAGACTGAACCTCCCTGTTCTATGGCAGAAGTAGTCCGGGCGTCTGGAACGCCTACCATAAGGTTCCCATCCTCGATTTACCCAGGTGTTCTTGGACTAGCCCTCCCGAATGCCTTCGCCACAAGCTGGGCTGGCCAGGATTTCTAGGAGTTGTAATCCAAGAATATTTGGGGAGCCAAGGTGGGGAAGCACTGGTCTAGATCAT